>NC_143565.1:48590625-48897187 GCF_054136105.1 Typopeltis vanoorti
GTGTATCAAATGTGTAGAAAAATAGTGAAGGGTTACAAAAATAAACATTCTTAAATTTGGTACTCTTACTCCCCAACTACCTTATCACACTTTTGCAAAATATTACTATCCCATCTATAAGAGTACCTAAGAAAGAAGAAAAAAAATTAATATTTTAAGAAATAAACAAAAATTAAAGAATTCACTGATCAGTAAACTACAAAATATTCATTTCACTTTATATAGAATAAAAATATTATAAAAAAAACCCAGTAAAATAAAATCTAATACAGGAAGAAACTATATTTTCTAAAATATGTTTTGTATTAGTTTATTTATATATATGCATCATTATAATATTATTTCAATTTATTAGTGATGAATTTTCCCTGTGAAAAGTTTCTTGCAATGAATTATGTGGACACATATGAAGGAGATATAAAGAACAGGGTACCCCTCAGCAGCATGAGGAGAATAAGATGCAGGCGATGAGATGAAAAAGATAATTGGCATATGAAAGGAGATTGGCTATAGCAATAATGCAAAGCCCTATAGAATACTACAGTCATGTTGCTGTTATAAGAAATGGTTAATATGGAAGACCGATTTTAGTTACTAGAAATAAGACATTAGTCACATCTACTGAAAATATGGTGAAAATGTTTAATGAGTTTTTTTATTCATTAGTCTATTTCATGTGTGAGAGTTAAGAGTAGTATTGAATAGCACTAGGAAGTAGGCCAAAAACTAACAGTTCAGAAATGAAAGAGTTTAGAATATTAAGTAACCTTGATATCAATAAGGCTTCAGGACTGGATGTGATATCTTAACGTTATCTATATGACAGTGCCTTTGACTTGGATGTTTACCAGAATTCTGTCAACAGAAACAGTTTGAGAAGAGTGGAAAGAAGTAAAAATAGTGTCATGGCATAAAGGAGAATTCAAGTCAGTAGTGCCAAACTATAGGCTAGCATGTATATCAAGTGTAGTGATAATGTTAGATAAGCTAAATGTACATTTGTACATCTCTTTTGTACATTGCTGTCAAATACGTTAAGATATCACATCCAGTCCTGCAGCCTTATTGATATCAAGGTTACTTAATATTCTAAACCCTTCCATTTCCGAACTGAAACCTACTGAGAGAGAGAGAGAGAGAGAGCAGCTCTGATTTGTTAAGGACCAGTCATGCTTTTTTAACTTGGTTACATTTTATGATAGGATGGCTAATGTATTTGAAAGAAAAAATGCTTATACAGCGATTTATTTGGATTTTGCTAAAGCGTTTAACTGAATACCAGATGATAAACTACTCTTGAATTTGGGCCTGGTATTGGATAGTCAATTGGTAACTTAGTTACAAAGGTAGTTGACTGATACAAGTCAGCAAGTTGTGTGTGGGGATGCACCGTTCCAAAAAATGAAGGTGACGAGTTGGGTACCATGAAGTTCTGTTCTGGGACTACTATTGTATGGCTTGATTATTGATGATATAACTCATAGTATGAAAAGAAATGTTTAGTTGTTTGCTGATGATGACAAATTAGGAAGAGCAGTCTTTTATGAAGTTTTAATGTGTTGTTGTTGAAAGAGGATTTAAATAGGTTGATACTTTGGGCTGAAGAATGGGAATTTCATTTCATGTTGCTAAGTGTAAAGTTATGCACTTTGGCCAGAGAAGATGGAATGAGGTTTATCATGTTTGCTTCAGGATGTGGAGGAGGTAAGGGATGTGATGAAAATTGTAAAAGTTATCCAGAAAATTGCTAATATAATATGAAGAATTCTGACATGTACAGATAAGGAATACATGTTGGAAGTTTATTTTTCACTTGGTTAGACTATAATAAATTTAGCTTAATCCTTTATCCAAGTGTAAGCAAACCAGTCCTGAAGATATTTTCAGGTGCAAACTTCGTTTGCTTACACTTGGATAAAGGATTAAACTAAATTTATTAAAGGAATAAATTTCATAGTATTTATTTCATATTATGAGGTCTAATTAGAGTACTAATTAGACCTCATTTGGATTTATGTGCACAGAACTGGTCACCTGTCTATATTGGTGATAAGCAGACACTGGAGAAAGTGCAGAGGCAATTACTAAGAATATCTTAGGACTCTGGAATACTGTGTGAAAAGAGACTGAGAGAATGTGGTCTACAGAGATTGGCAGGCAGGAGGAGGACTGATATGATTGAGACATAAGTTAATGAGAGGAGCCCAATCTGAACAATAATGATGGTCTAAAAATCCCAAACATATGGAAGTTATATATTCGACCCACGGAACGTTCCTCACTAAGAACAACTATAAACAGGACTGTAGAAAATCCAGTATCTTAAAGCAAAAATAAGAATTGTAACACTAAAAATAGGGCATCATTGTTTCTGAAAGAAAACCATCTGAAAGAATGTTTATTCCTGTCATCGTAAATAGAATTTATCTTGATGTAATTTTTTTTCTTTTTTTTCACTAGAGGTCATGCCAGTAGAATAACATGTGATCAAATCATTGTTTCTTTAGCTTACAGTTAATAATGTAACTCAGCTTGTCTTGTATATTGATGTATGCTCCAGATGATGTGAAGATCGAAATGTCGGGATAATAAAAAAGTTTTTTTAACACTGTTGTAAATTCCATAAATTTTTAAAATGAATGCTGATCATCGCGTAACTCTAAAAGAAAGGATAATGAGAGGAGCCTATCAAATAGATGCAGTGGAATTATTGCATAGGATAACAGGTGATGCAAGAATGAGAGGTCATCCCTTTGCATTTCCAGAGTGGGTGATGAGCGCTTCAACATTGAATGTATTCATGGCAAGGTGTGATGGTTACTGTGGTCTGTGAGTGTTTGTCCCCCTCAATGAGTCTTCAAACTCTGTGGAGGCTTGGAAGTAACATGATAATAATAAAAATACATAAACCTAGTAAAGCTGTGGCCTTCCATAAGAAAAATATAAATTCTGAATACCACTAGCTGCTTTCTTAAATTTTTTGAAAATTACAATTAGTACAGTAACCCTAGTTACAGTTCAGTTGATGAATTGACATTCACCCTGAAATTGGGGTTTAGTTTTCAAACTTCAGGCTTCTCTCCAGACTTCAGTTATAAAACCTATATTTCACCCAATGCTTCAAATAGGGTCAGAATAAGAATTTCAGGCAGGATTGGGTAGGGACTAAAAATTTTGGTCATTGCAGGTTTCCATTTATAGCAGTACAGAATATAGTGTGGAGCAAAGAATTGTGCTACACAGTGTATCTAACTAGCTAAGACCAGTGTTTCTGGGAAGGCTATTTACTTTTATTTTTATAATTTTGCTTTACCCCATGATGAAAAGGCATTACAAGACAGCAAGTCCTTTCAGCAGAAATAATCAATATGGAAGGCTGAGTTTACTTATGTTCTAAGAAGACATACTGGATCAAGATCATAATGTCATTTATTCCTGGAGGAGTTAATTGCTATCTCAGTAATCATTAGTTTGATTACTGAGACAACACATTCTAATTTCATTTTGGAGTGTCTTATGTTGTATAAGAATCAATCTGCATAATGCATTAAATTAAACATGATGTCCTCTAATAGAAATATCAAAGATCTGATCATATACCAAAGAGTCTGTTCATCAATCATTTTCAATAAGCATTTATATCAGATATTTCCAAACTGTTCAAACTGGTTTTCCTCCTTCTTTCGCTTTCATAATTATCAAAATTAATTTATTATATTTAATTATTATTATATAATATTTTATATAAAATGTTATAAATATTATATAATTATATAATATTTAATTAATATTAAAAATATTTATAAGAGGAGACTTAATAATATTGTTTTCAATCTTTGAATAAACAGGGAATGCTGAACTACTGTTGATACTTTATGCAAGACAAGAAAGATGTTCTTGAAAAAGTGCAATTTTACTTGAATTAAATCCGAATAAACAAATATATTATTATGTATATTATTTTTAGTGATTCAAGAACTTTTTTTAACCTTTTAGAACCCTACTAGCTTCCTCTCAGAGAAGGGAGGGGGAGGAACAATTTCGCAGTATGGAATCTCTGATATTAAAAACTGATCATAATATTATCAAAATGACCACAAAATAATGATAAATGAGACCAAAACTGATTTTCATTCCAAATTAATAACTTTTAATGTAAATATGACATAGGAATTTCAAGTGTGTGTGCGTGTGCGTGTATGCATGCATGCATGTGCACTTTTATATATATATGTATATATATGAGGTAAGAAATATGCATACAGTGGTAAGAATATTATTAGAATCTTGCTGGTACATTTTAGATTATTTATTTTTTTATGGAATTTTATTATGTTTTTTATATGAATAAAAAACATAAAATTGGAAGTATCTAATCAGTGTTCATAGTTATTATCATATATTTAGTAGCATGATTGAGCTAAGGTTAATCATTATAATGAATTCACTTTAGGGACCCTAATTAATATATGTTATTAATGTTTATATATTCCATAGGCAAGTACTGATTGCCTATGAATCTGTTCTAATTCACAAGCTTGTGAATCCAATTATATTCTTACAAGAAAATTATTATTTTTATCAGACAGTTACTTTCTTGTTATTTAATATCAGCAACAGATTATTCAGAAAAATGGTGTCATCACTAACAAACTTGTGACATCAGTGCAATCATAACCCATCTGAACCTATTGATAAAACTCTACATATCAACATATTTCCTCAGTACTCTCAGTTAGTTTTAAGCATTTATTATCGTAAAGGGTGGATGAGATGATTGTGATGGTAGGAACAAATGATTTGAGTGGTAATGTAAGTCGGGCAGCGAGAAATATGAGATTTTTGCTTGAGGCTGTACGGAAGAAGACAGAGAGAGGAAAAATAGTGTGCGTGTTGCCTAGGTATGATAATGATGAACTGAGCAGAAGAGTGGTAATATTGAATGGCATAATAGCAGGAATGTGTGAAAAGAGAGGACTGGTATATGTGGATGCTTGGAGTGCATTTGAGGAAAGAGAGGAATTGTATGCGAGAGACCGCTTACATTTGAATGAGGAAGGACGTAGGCATCTGGAGAGATTGCTGTTCTGAACGAGTCAGTGTGTCCCAGGGAGGATGATAGCAGGGATGGCCTCTTGTGGGAATGGATACTTGGGAGAAGGGAGACGATGTCAGGTAGCACTGAGCCCAGTGGAGTCTAGAAGGGATAATGCTGGGTATAGAAACATTGGCATTTATATGTTTTATACTAATGCCAGGAGTATCTGGAATAAGGGAGAGGAATTGGTGGCGCAGATAGCATCAGCCTGGCCAAAAATTATTGGGATCACTGAGACGTGGTTGACAGAAGGGGATATAATAACAGGAATAGAAGTCGCTGGGTATAGCATTTTTCGTCAGGATAGGAGGGGAAAGCGTATGATGGGGTACTGCTTATGATAAGCAGTACCCCATCATACGCTTATGATAAGTGATGACCTATGTCCTCTAAGAGTTGAGTCTTTGGAAGGAAGTGAGACAAATGATTTTGAGAGCATATGGTGTGAGGTAAAGAGGCAAGACAGGATATTTAGTGGAGTGTTGCTACAGACCCAAGAGCACAGAGGATGGGGACCAGGAGATGTTTAGACAACTAAGTTTGGCAAGTACAAGAATGATTGTTATGGAGATTTTAACCACAGTAGTATAAATTGGAGAGTGGAAGATGCATGTAGCAATAGGGGAATGGAATTTCTAGAATTCTTGAGGGACAAATGTCTTAGGCAACATGTAACAGAGAGAACAAGAGGTTCAAGAGTTTTGGATTTGGTTATAGCATCAGAAGAGTTGATAATAACTGAAATGACATCTCTCCCACCAGTTGGAGAGAGTGATCATATGGTTTTGACTTGGAAAATGAATAGACATGCAGGAGTATCAAAGAGACGGGAACTTATGTGGAATTATAAAGCAGGTGATTATAATAGTCTTAGACGTCAACTTCGGGAAGTTTCATGGAGGGAGGAATTGGAAGGCCGGGATATCATTAGTGCGTGGGAAATTGTGAAAGAATATTTGTTAGCAGCAATGGTAAGTTGTATACCACGAGTGAAGAAGAGGACACAATTTGGAGTAAAGTGGATGACAAACAATATTAAACAGGAATTGCATGCGAAAAAGAGGCTATGGAAGAGATATAAGGAGACAGGTGAAGAGAAGATGCATGAAGAATATAAGACACAGGCCAGAAGAGTGACTAGTGTGGTATGGAAAGTGAAACTGGAATATGAGAGGAGGTTGGCCCTAAGATCCAAAGAAAATCTTAGGGAATTTTTTAGCTATGTGGCCAGTAGGAGGAGAAATGACTGTGGAAGAATGATATTGTGGGATAAAAATGGGAATAGAGTGACTGATGCAGAGGACATAGTGGAATTGTTCAATGAACACTTTATTGGAGTATTTCATCCTAGAGGAGTCAGTTTTAATGCTAGAGGGATAGGGCTGGTTCGAGGTTTAGAGGTACAGGAGGAGAGTGTGTTTCAGATACTGAGTACTCTGGATGTCAGTAAAGCTTTGGGACTGGATGGTATTTCACCATGAGTTTTGAGAGAATGTGCCAGGGAACTGACAGTGCCTTTAACCTGGCTTTTCAATGAAAGTCTGGCTTCGGCAAAGGTGCCCAGGGAATGGAAGGAAGGTAAGATAGTGCCATTGCATAAGGGTGGTAACAGACTGGAAGTGTCTAATTATAGGCCAGTCTGTGTGTCATCAGTAGTTGTTAAGATCTTGGAGAAAGTAGTGAGGGACCATATACAACATTGGGCAGATGAGGGTAATGTTATCTGTGAGAGTCAACATGGATTTGTGAAAGGGCGCTGTTGTTTTAGTAATATTCTAGCCTTTTATAATAAAGTTACAAGAACATTAGATGAGGGAAAGGCATATACTGCAATTTTCTTAGACTTAGCAAAGGCATTTGACAGGGTGCTACATGATAAGCTGATATTTAAGTTGCAGCACATGGGTCTGGATGTCAGATTGGTCAACTGAATTCAGGATTGGCTGTCTGATAGGTATCAGAGAGTTGTGTATGGTGGAGCAGTTTCAAGGAGGCAGAGGGTTACAAGTGGGGTCCCACAGGGCTCAGTACTAGGACTTATATTGTTTAACCTTTATATCAATGACATTGCCAGTGGATTGCAAGGAGATATTCAGTTGTTTGCTGATGGTGCAATGCTGGGAAGGATTATTAGTAATAGTGCAGATGTGGTAGCCTTGCAAGAGGATTTAAATAAGCTGGATAGATGGGCAAATGAATGGGGATATCAGTTTAATGCAGCAAAATGTAAGGTCTTGAGGTTTGGGAAACATCGATAGGATGCAGCATACTCTATGGGAGGAGTTATGCTGGAGGAAGTAGAGGAGACAAGAGATCTGGGGTTGATGGTTGATAGAAACCTGAAGTTTAGGAGACATATTGCAAAGGTGGTGAAGGTAACACAGAGGATTGCTGCAATTATGAGAAGGACACTGACCTGCAGAGATAAGAGGGTTATCATTCCGTTGTATAAGTCTCTGATCAGACCACACTTGGACTATTGTTCTCAGATTTGGTCTCCAGGATTTGAAGAGGATAAATTAACTGTGGAAAGGATACAAAGACAGATGACAAAGATGGTTTCAGGACTGTACAAGGATAGTTACGAGGATCGGCTGAGGGAATGTGGACTGCAGAGTTTGGTGGATAGAAGAAGGAGAGGTGATATGATTGAGACTTTTAAACTGTTGAGAGGTGGTTAAAGGGTTGACACTGGGGAGTTCTTTCACTTGGTTGAACAGCGGGAAGGAGTGATGACAAGAGACCATTCCTGGAAGTTACGAAAGGAAACTGTGAGCAAGAGGGTGAGGAGTGGTTTCTTTGCGTGGAGGGTGGTTGAACCGTGGAGTGGTGAGAGCGAGAACGGTCAATGAGTTTAAGGAGTGGTATGATAGACTTTGTGTTTCTTAAGGGGGACCTCCCACCTGGATGAATCTTGACAGACTTTATGTTCTTAGGAAGGACCTCCCACGATGAGTCTTTCGACTCCATGGAGGCCTGATTAATAATAATAATAATAACATTCACAAATTTTGTTTATTCCATTATGAAAGAAGGCCAGTTTCGTCACACATATGAAATAATGCAGAAAAGGAAGAATTTTAACCTATAAAAAAAAAAAACATGCTAAAAGAGCTGCTATAGAAAGAAAAATAAAATAAGTGACATGAAATGCATTGTACTAGCATTAATAATTAATTTGATGAAACCATGACAAGACTTTAAAGTGAACACACAGTTCTCAGGAATATAATCATAGTTTCTGATGATATTATATTCCTATAATCATAGGAATATAATCATAGGTAATGAAAGAATGTGCAATATCTTGTTTCATATTGTACTTTGTAGTATTTCTTTCAATAAACTGATGTTCTGTAAACTGATGGGAGAGGTAACTAGTTTCCTCTCCCATCAGTTTACAGTCTGTATGGCTTTATATCTTCTTTGGTCTTCATTAATACAGCAGTTCTCCAGATGATCTGTTCATTTGCTTTCCTTCTATACATGAATAATTGCCTTGCATTTACCTCAAGTCCTATTCATGGTTTTGCTGAGTTGAGAATTCTCATTCTCCTCATCTAACCAACCATGCAATACTCACAACTTCATTTAACAGCTATCCCACTCTTACAAACTCATTCAACTCTTTTTTTTTTTAATAATAATAATTTTGCCAAAATAAGTTGCAGACTGATAGCACATTCATAATGCCATAGATTGAAGGATACATAATCCTAGAAACCAAACATGGTACCTTTCAAGTCATTTTAGATAAGCAAAGTGGTAGTTTTACATCATATGGCCAAATCATCTACTACCTAAATACTTATATGAATTTTCATTACACTCTGTGTGATTTGAAATAACATAGCCTATTAGCTACAAAATGGAGATGGTATTTATCTCTTCTAGGCATACAACTTCTGGTCTGTTTCTGTCTTGTGCCTTTTCTTTAGGTACTGTCAGGAGTGTTACTCATTTAAAAGGGCATCCAAAATTCCTTTCCTTTTTTTATAAATCTAAACTTGAGGAACATCTGATTGACTCACTCACACACACACATACATTGTTAATCACTTCAGCTTACACATGTAGAAAAAATATATACAACTTATTAAAAATAAAAAATTTAAATTTTTAAGAAGAAGATGATAAAATTATATCTTCTGAAATAAAGAATTTTGGTCTTGTTCCAAAGAATCTGATTCAAATTTGATTCTCTCTTCCTTAAAATGTGAAATATTACAAAATCATCTGTACCTCAACTGCTCTGATGGTATGCCAATTTCAAAATTCTGTCAAGTGATTACCATTAACTGTTCATATATTTTTTAATATTAATTAAGAGTTTAATTTTATTTACAGAAACTATCTGACTTGTTCCTTTTAACTCCAGCAGCTATTTCCCATCCTATGACATCTTGAATCATAAGCAGATGTTATGTGACTCATATTTTGTGATTCATGTTTGAACGTAGTTAACTGATCTTCTCTTTTCTCCCTGATGATATGCATGTTACAGTGGATGAAATATATTGGAGTGTTTAATAAATTTTATATTTTTGCTACACATATGTCAGCATTGTTAGTGATTAGCATTATGTCTAGTCCATATGTTCCTTTTAAAACTCCTGATTACTCACACACAAAGAGCCTGGATGCAAACCCTGTGAACTTTCTCTCTTCTTTCTTGCACTGTGTCCCTATTCTTTGAAACAGTTTTTCTCATCTAGTGTTGTTCCAGGATTGCAATCAACATGTTCAGAAAAAATGTTCGTGAGGTAGCTCTTAGCTCTCTGTTCATAACCTCTAATGCATGCAGAATGCAGAGGTACTATAGGTTCTGCAACATGCTTTCATATTATTATTATTATTACCCCAAGACCTCATGGAATCAAAGACTCATCTGGAAGGTCCTTTTATCACACACACAACTAATCATACTGTGTCTTAAACACACTCAAACATCTTGCAGATACACACTCTCAGGCAAGGCATTCCAATCATTCACAACTCTGCACGAAAAAAACCTGACTCTCACTCCCCTACTCACATCCTCTTTATACAGTTTCCAGGGATGACCTCTGGTTCTCTCACTATTTTATGTAGAACTTCTCCACCATTAATCCTATAACAACACCTTACCAACTTGTAGGTCTCTATCATATCTCCCCTCTTCCTCCTGTCCACCAGACTGCAAATTACATCTTCTCAATCTTTCCTCATACTCGACATTCCAGAGGTCAGAAACTACCTTAGTCAGTCACCTTTGGACCCTTTCCAACATCTCTTCATCCTTCTGAAAACCAGGTGACCAAATCTGGGCACAGTAGTTCATGTGTGGCCTAATCAAAGCCTTATACAACGGAACAAGAATCTCCCTACTTCTACATGTCAGTGCCCTCTGCATCATTCACAGAAGCCTTTGTGTTGTCTTCACAATTTTGGCTATGTGTCCCCTAAATTTAAGATCCTTATCTGCTATCACCCCTAGATCTCTTATTTCCTCCACCTCCAACAATATATCCTCACCAAGTATAAATTCTGTATCCCATCTTTGTTTTCCAAATTTTAAAACCTTAAAATTTGGAAAACAAAGCATTTTGCAACATTGAACTCGCATCCCCATTTCTGTGCCAAATCACTCAATTTATTCAAGTCTTTCTGTAAGGCCACACCATCTTCACTACTCTTCATGGTTGGTCCCAACTTCGCATCATCTGCAAACAACTGAATATCTCCATCCAAATCTTCACCAATATCATTAATATACAAGTTAAACAGTAATGGCCCTAAAACAGACCCCTGAGGCACTCTGCTAGTGACTTTCCCTTTTCCTGGATATCACTCCCCCATACACAACTTGTTGATACCTATCAGATAGCCAGTCTCCAATCCAATGCACTTAGTCTAATATCCAACCCCATCTGCTCTAATTTGACCATCAACTTATCATGAGGTACTCTATCAAAAGCCTTTGCAAAATCCAAGTATATTACTGTGTATCCTTCTCCTCTGTCCAAGTTTGATTAAACTCGCATGTTTAATCAAATTTATGCTGTCATCAAAGATAATACCATTGTTGCCCACCCAACTCTGGATCTTAGTTCTCACAAGCTTCTCCAACAACTTAACCACAACACCTCATTTATGAAGTGGCACAATCTTGTCCTCCTTCCACTCCTTAGGAACTTGACCGAGTGCAAGACTCATATTAAAAAAATATGTCAAGGCAGGTGTCAATTCCCTTGCACATTGCTTCAGAATATGTGGTGATATATTATCGATCCTACAGCCTTATTAATATCTAGTTTACTCAACTCCCCATACACCTCTTGCTCACTTACAGTCAGTCTCTCCTCCCCATCATCAACTGCTCTCAATCTCTCCATAAAGTCACATTCACAATATTGAAAGACCTTTATGAACTGCTCATTAAGTATCTCCACCACACATTCTGCAACAGCTGTTTATACCATTTTCTCCAATCACTGTCATCCTTCCATAATCATTCTTTCTTTTGCTGGATACATATCGAAAGAACTCCTTGGGATTCATTTTGGCATCATTTGCTAACTGCTGTTCATACCTCTCTTTAGCTACCCTCATCAACCAAGTCACCCTCCTTGCCTGGTCTTTGTAGACCTCATGGAATTGGTTATTCCACTTCTCTTATGCCCTCCACAATGCCCTTTTTCTCTGTATTGCATGTTTAATCTCTTTATTCATTCTTCTCACCCTTTGAATACATTTAGACATTGCATCTACTAGATAGTGTTTGAAAATCCCTCAAGCTGCATTGATCTCCTTTCCAGCTAACTCCTCATTCCATGCTACACCCACAAGCTGTCTCCTGAGCTCTTCATAATCACCCCCCCCCCTTTGTAGTTCCATATATACCCTTTTCTCACAGAGGTCCTCACACTGCTGGTAACCAGCCAGGTAATCACCTCATGGTCACTCACCAATTGGTGGATGATTTGACACCTCATTTATAATTACATCCTCTGATGAGATGAACAAATCCAAGTCCCTCAATCCTCGCATACCCTCTGTTACATACTGTCTGAGGTAGTTATCCCTCAAAAACTCACGTTCTTTACTTCCAGTTGCTATCTCATTATTCCGGTCTATATTGCCATAATTAAAATCGCCCATTATGATCACCCTTTTTTTATTTGCTTGGCTAATTTGACTATACATTTCATTATCACCACCATCCACATTACCTGGTCTATAACAACACAACATCCAACCAAGTATTTGATTCCATTCACCTCTATCTCACACCATACACCTCTGCCTCAAAACCACTGGCACTATTTCCCTCTTGTATCTCTATTTTGTATGGACATAACTCTTTCTCCATCATCAATAGAACTCCCCCTCCCTTTTTACCCCTTCTATCCTCACAAAACACATCATACCCTTCCATCTCTATTCCTGTCAGGATGTCGTCCTCTTCCATCTGACAGTCTTTGGGTGAAATGGTTGCAATTAATTTGACTATACATTTCATTATCACCAGCATCCACATTACCTGGTCTATAACAACACAACATCCAACCAAGTATTTGATTCCATTCATCTCTATCTCACACCATACACCTCTGCCTCAAAACCACTGCCACTATTTCCCTCTTGCATCTCTACTTTGTATGGACATAACTCTTTCTCTATCATCAATAGAACTCCCCCTCCCTTTTTACCCCTTCTATCCTCACAAAACGCATCATACCCTTCCATCTCTATTCATGTCAGGATGTCGTCCTCTTCCAACCATGTCTCACTTATTCTGACAATCTTTGGGTGAAATGGTTGCAATTAGTGCAGCCATTTTATCTTCCTTTTTCTTATACTTCTAGCATTTGTATACAAATACAACAGCTCATTTCTGGATCTACAGCTAATTCCACCAATACCACTCACTCGATGTGATCTCTCTGTGCTCGACTGGGGCCATATCCCTTTCTCCCCATTTCTTCTAGAACCCTCCCCAATTCCAAATGTTTCCTCTCGATCTCAGGTCATCCATTCCTTTCCTGTCACTTCCTCTTGGAGCATCCACCCTTCTCATGCTATGTACCCCTGTCCACCCTGAGCCTCCCCATTTCCCTGCTCCTCTTGCACACCCTTTCTCTCATTTTCTATACTCATACCACTCACTTCAATCTCTCCTGTCTTACTCTTCTGCTCTTCCACATCACTTCCCGCTTGATCTGATTCATTCTCTCTACCTTCCAGCAGCAGTCTCTCCAAGCGACTCACACTGTAACCACTCAAATGTAGTCCATCGCTCCCATACAGTTTACTTCATCCTTCAAACTCATTCCACACGTTAACAAACTGTACTCCCATCTGCTCATTTCAGCCAGCATATCATTCATAACCATTGCTTTCCACCTCATCTCACCACAGTCATACCTAGGCGACATGCTCACTACCCTTCCTGTCACACTATTCTCTTTTATCCTTCTAAGCAGATTCCTGATATTCATTCTGACGTGCTCTTTATCCTCTGTCAAATCATTCGTTCCTATTAAAACCATCAACTCCTTTGCTCGCACCCTCCTCATATCCAATGCCTCAATCACTCTACTCATATGTGAGATTAATATTTAAAAAAAATTTATTTCACCTGCACAATGAATATCTATATATCTGTACATCTAAATATACAAATTTAGTATTTCTATGCAATAATGAGATTCATTTAGAAGTAAGTTGTGATATAATGGCAATCTATTACTTAATAATAAAATCCTGTCTTCAGTTTAATTTATATATTTTCATTATGATACATAAATCTTTCCTTCCCTTTCTCTTCCTAAATCTAATAATATCTGTGATGATTAGCTTACCTATATGTATGCATATTCCTTTTATACCTAAATTTTAAAATATTATTTACTCATATCTTATTACGGCATAATTATAAGCAAATCAGAATGCAAATACAGTATGTATGATTAATCTATATACTTTTCATTATATAAGTTTCTAATCAGTTTTTATATAAAATATAAGAATCTATAATTAAACTTAGCTGTCTGCATGCATCAATGAATGTGTCATATAGAAGGGTTGAGGAAAAAGAAGGGACCTACTGTAAACTGCCAAATAGCTACAGTCTTAACCCAAATGTTGTGTAAACAGTAGTACTACCATAGTAGTAACGCTGCATAGCAAGTTTTAATGGATTGTGACAGATGTGACTCAGTTGCTATGGGCAGCAAAACTGGATTAAGAGGAAATTAGCCAATCAAGCTAAGAAAAATCCTAGTGAGTTTTTCGATATGTTGCAAGTAGAAGGAAAAATGACTGTGGGAGGATGATGTTAGTTGATGACAATGGCTGATTGGTAACCATTGTGGATACAGTTGAATTATTCAATGATCAGTTTATTGGTGTATTTCATTCTCATAAAGGCAATGTCACGAGAAACTGGAATGTAGAAAATATGGTAGAGGAGGGACTAATGGTAAATGAACAGGAATATATGAGTAAACAACGTTAATAAGGCAGTAGGATTTCACAATATATCACCATCTGACTTGAGGGGAATGCTCTATGCAATTAATGCTTAGCATTACTACTTAACTTGAGTCTTGCAACAGGACAGGTCCCAAAGGAATGGGAGGTAGGAAAAATTATTCCACTTCACAAAGTGGTGGATAACTACAAATTATAGGCCAGTCTGTGTGTGTGTCTGGAGTTGTCAAGATATTAGAGAAGTTGGTGAGGACTAGGATTCAGAAGTGGATTGATAACAGTATTCTTTATGATGGTCAGCATGGGTTTGTTAGGGGGGGTTCATGTTTCAGCAATCTGCTTAAGTATTACAACAAGGTGAATAGACTATATGAGTGGACAAGTGGACAAGATTTAATGTTGCAAAGTGCAAGGTCTTGAAATTTGATTAGCAAGGTTGTGATGTAGATTATACAATTAATGGGTAAATTTTGAAGGAGGTGGGAGTGATGGTGGACAGATTTGAAGTTTGGGGATAACACTGCTAAAATTGTAAGAACATCCCAATGGATTGACAGTAATGAGGCCAGTGACATGCAGAGGCAAAGAGGTTATGATTTCCTTGTCCAAGGCTTTGATCAGGCCACATATGGACTACTGTGCACAGATTTGGTCACCTGGTTTTCAGAGGGATGAGAATGTATTGGAGAAGGTCCAGAGAAGGTTTACTAAGTCAAGTCTGTGGAATGTCAGATACAAGGAGAGATTGAGGTAAATCTCTCCTTGTATCTTCCATATGAATAGAAGAAGGGTAGATATGATTGAGACATATAAGTTGGTGAGGGGTTGTTACCAAAATAATGTGGAGATGATATTTCATAGAGTAAAGGGAAGCAAGGGTAGAACTAGAGACCATCCACGGAAGCTGCATATGGAATCTGTAAACAGAGGGAATGAGAAGCAGGTTGTTTGTGTGGAAAATGAATGGTGAGTGAAATGCATTGCCTGAAAATGTGGTGAGTGTGGAAAAAATGAGTTCAAGGCACAGTTCGATGATCTTTTGGTAAGAGAGAGAGCATAGACCTCCTGCGATAAGTGTTCTGGTGCCATAGAGGTCAGATAATAATAGTAATAATAATGCAACCAGGGCTTGACAAATACTCTTGCCCCTTAGCTAGTGACAAGTAGATTTTGCTAGCTGACGAGTAGCTGCTGACTGGACAAAATAGAATATTTTTTATTTAATAAAAAATTTCTTCTGAAAGTTCTGTTAACATAATGGGACATACCATTAAAAAAAAAAAAAAATGGGGATCTTGAGCAAGGTAATTTTTTGCATAGTGAGTAGAGTTTGCATAATTTGCCGAGCACTGAGTGCAACATTTAATGAAAGATATAGAATTGTTATTCAGTCCTGGAAAACTCAGAAATACTGGATCAGTACAACAAAAGGTTATGTTTTCTTGCACTGCTATATAAGATAATAGACAGGCTTCATTATATAAACTGGAACTAAAAATAAAAAGGAAGAAATGGCACCATCCATGGTTTGGAAAACCAAAAAATTTCTAAAAAAATTAACAAAATAGAACAAATGTTATCAAGATATCTGGTAGTTATGCTGAAAAAATATAAGTTGTAATTACATGAAAATAAACCTTATTTGCACTCCTCATTTCCAAACTATATATATAAAGAAATGCATCATTCACTATAAGATAAAATGTGCACAAAAATCATTGCATTGTGAGAATTAACCATGCTGAATATAATTTTTATCTTTTGGAAGCAAATATCAAAAGACATATATTATGAGCACCTGATAGATATTTCGAATGCATGCTCAGTTTCTCTGAATCAAGGTCATAGAGGTGGCATTGCATTTTATTACTCATCATTTGGTTCACAAAGCCATTAAAAGTTTCAATAAATAAAAAACAAGTCCTCTACTAGACCATCTGACCTCTAATGTCAGGCTCAGATCTGATCACTGGTATTTGAAGGAGATAAATTAGCTTTGGAGAGGATGAAGAAAATGTTAACAAAAATTATATCCAGATTGTACAATGTTAGTTATGAAGACAGATTGTGTGGATTGCAGAGTTTGATGATTAGAAGATGAAGAGGTGATATGATTGAAATATTTAAACCAGGGGTTCCCAACCCTATGCCTGCGGGCACCATGGCGCCCATCGACCAATTTGTGTGTGCCCGCGCTGTTCAACCGTGTGCCGTATAGTTTGAAATAATCACGCAACAATTCATGGCATGCTATATGACGCATGCGTTAATGACACATGACGAGTATTAAACGCATACAGTGTAAAGTAGACGCGCATTCGAAGTTGTTCATTCCAGTCTAAGAACTGGAATATCATCATATTCTCCTAATTATGAAGCACTGGCCAATGAAATGCAATACCAAAGATCACACTAACTTGCATATATATATTTAAATTTTTATATAATGTAAACTATTATGTCATAAAACACTTGATTATAATGTAAACTTTGTATGTATTCATTTAACAAACGAATTCAAAAAATTTGCTTGAAAAAATAGATGGTGCCCGTCGCCCTATCAGTATTTTAGAATATGCTCTAGGAAACAAAAAGATTGGGAACCCCTGATTTAAACTGTTGAGATTATTGGATTGACATAGGCAAGATATTTCATAATGGTAGAACAAGAGAAAGGAACAAGGACAAGGAAGTTGCAAATGGAAGTGGTGAGGAAAAGGATGAGCAGTAGCTTTTTTGTGGAGAGTGGTTGGACCATGTAATGCACTGTCTGACAGGGTGGTGAAAGCATGAATGGTGAACAAGCTTAAGGAACAGTATGATAGATTGTATTTTCTGATGTGAGCCTCTCATGATGAGGGAGGCCCCTGAGTAATGATCACTCACATCCTTTTGATTTACTATGAGGCAGGTGTGTATGTGGGTGTAATGAAAGGGTGAATCTGTTATAACAAGTACTATTTAGAACTTCATTTAGCAAACTCAGTCATTGTTAGAATTGAAAACCACAAGAGACTGGGTACTGATTTTTGAAGTGATTCTATCCAATTTTTGAAACTTCAGTATGCCCTAGATTGTTTTAGTGATTTTCTATGAATTTATTTTTAAATGCATTTCTCTATATAATATTTATATTCACATCCTACTGCATGCAGACTGTGCTTACTTATGAGCATTATATTCAACATTTAGTTACAACATAAGCAATTTAGTTGTAAGATTTCTAATTACTCATATATATATATGTTAAAGATACCAAGCTATATTATACCCAAGGTAAAATACTTTCTACATATATATATATATATATATATATATATATATATATATATATATATATATATATATATATATATATATATATATATATATATATATATATATATATATATAGACACATGCATGCACATACAATCAAATGTTATTTAGTATGTAATTTAGTGTGGTATGTCTCTTGCCATGAAAGTTTTGGTCTCATTCATCATCCTCATCAGCTAAGTATCCTTTGTCATCATACCTTTCAGCCTCTCTGTCAATTATTTCTTTCTGTGGTTTCTCATCATCAGTAAGGCTGTATGAAGAAAAATAAATAATGAAATCATATGATGTACTTTTTTTTTTTGCATGTGAATCTCATTTATTTAAGGAAAGGTAGAAAATCTGTTATATATACATTTTAGTACTGTGGGAACCCTACTCTGGAGACTACTTTTTTTTTCAAGCCATATATATGAATAACACACACATATATATATATATATATATATATATATATATACACACACACACACATATATATATATATACACATGAAGCTAATAAGCAAGGTTTCACACAAAGTGGATCTTTTCATCACTTATTCTCATGAATTTGTCCTCTAAATACTAGAAACCATCCCTAGTCTTATTTAAAAATCAGGTTTAACATAGATTGTGGCAAAAGTAAAGATTTTTGTCACCAGGACAAAAATATTCCCACCTAAAGAACTTTCACAGACATCATTTCCACAGCAGGATTTAAACCCACAGTCTGTTGGTTGGAGAGTAGATACATTATCCAAAAGATCCAACAAGTATATAAACAAGAAAGTCTTGTGATATAAACATTATTTTGATTACACATAGGAAACAAGACTCAAACGTGTAAAGACAGAAGCGCATTTGAATCTTTAAAATTATATTTATTCATATCACTGAACAACAAATTGAAATTTTACAATTTTGTGTTGAAATGAAAGTAGGGTGAGTGTAATTAGTTTGATGTATTGAATTTGAATATGAACTTATTAAAATTGCCCTACCACTCTCCACTTTTTCAGAAATAAAATCGCATGCCAGCATACTTCATAACATTTTAATAAATCTATAATACATGTGTATGCAAATTTACATTCAGTTTAAAAATTTTACTGTGAATGAGCATTTCTGCTTATAGCTAGCATTAGTAATTTCTTTGAATAAGAATCAGCAAAACTGGCTAGCACATTGGAATTCCATACACGAAACATCCTAATGGAGTCACTTACCATGTTCATCACTGACAGTACTCAAGAAGGATGAAATCCAAACACAATGCAGAAAGTAGATCTTTAATAACACATTGTATCCAATTGCTTTGTACGCTTGCAACATACCTTCTAAATCTTCAACTGTTATACATAACAGTTTTATAACTTATATACTGTTACTTTTAATAAATTCTAAAAACCATTAAGCTTTCCATGCTGTTTTTTTTTTTTTTGTTTGTTTTTGTATAATTTAAGGCATCATTAAAAGACTGCCCTTCATAAGTGTATACAAGTATATGAGCAGATCTTTTAATTTTTTGCATCACTTATTCTAATGGATTTATCCTTTAAAGACAGGAAAATATAATGTTTTTATAAATCAAGCTTAATGTAGACTGTGGCAAGAAAGGATATTTTCAGACTTCACAAAGGGAGAATGTGAAATTTTTTTTTTTTTTTACTTCTAGCACTGAAGTATTTTGAACAGGCATTTTTTTATAATAGTAGTCGTTAGCTCATCTATCCTACTCACGTTAAGAATATTTCATAAAGCTGACCTGCATGCCCATTAAATTGACTACTAGTGTTCCATCCGTGTTCATCATCCATTTACAATCTAGCTTCAAACTTAACCAAACCAGCTTATCTTTTTCCTGGGGAATCTCTTGATACAACCAGCACTGATGTGTTATAATAGCTTTTCATCTTTGGGCATGATATATATATATATATATATATCATGAACATAGACGTGACATCTCTTACAGTAGAACACAAGCGAGCGCCCTTTCCAGTCATGTCCTCTTCTTGGCAAACTCTAACCTTGAAGAACAGCCACATCAAGTCGATTGTGAACGCACTACTAATTTATATATATGCAAGGATGAATTCGAAAGAAGAATTATCAAATCAAAAGAAATAGTTCTGGACCCTTCACATTTGAACAACAATCTAAGCTATAATTTGCCTGATTCCCATAGCGCAGTAATCCAGTACTGGCGCTCTAAAATTAGCTGTTGCACACATTCAACTCATGCCAACGGTAGCACGTGGTCACCTATTCAAATATGACTGTTACTATTCTACTTTTTTATTAAGCTGGAAAGTCCATGTTTTTTTACCTTGTTATTTTTATGTCTTATATTTTTTATTTCTCACCTGAAGTAGTCGGAGCACCGATGAAACCAGTCATGATGTATTAAAGGCTTTTGTTATACTTTCTCGGGTTCTAGTCAGTTAAATTTATTTTTATAAATATATATATATATATATTTAATATTGGTAAATATCCCTCAAGAAAAGAGGGAGATATTCACCATTTGTCAGGCAATCGAGTTTTCTATACTATATGTCATTAACATCATTACAAAACAGATCACCACTCAGAGAAAAAAAAATCTAAATTTTGTTGATGCTTTTGAAATTAAGTCTTTTTTGTATACTTTACAAGGGGCTTCTAATCTTGCATTCTAGACACTATAATTTCTGCTTATGTATTCATAAGATTCACCTCTCTCTCTCTCTCAAGATAACTTAACTCTGCTTTAGTTATGAAATGAGAGTCACCTATTCAAATATGACTGTTACTATTCTACTTTTTATTAAGCTGGAAAGTCCATGTTTTTTACCATCATCATCATCATCAAATTCCTGCCATGTACCCTCAAGGGGTGTACAGGATATGACAGTACTACATGAAAAAATTACATCATTACTAACTTCCTATCTACAATTTTCCTCCAAATCAGTCTGTTACTTGTCAAGACTCCAACATTATCAGATCTTATATTTCTTTCGTCTAAGGCACTTTGTACCGTATCAATCCACCTATATCTTGGTCTTCCTCTGGGTCGTTTTCCTGCCAACCTGACAGAGAATACTTGTTTTGCTAATCTTTCCTCTCCCATTCTATTTAAGTGACCATACCACCTGAGATTAGCTCTGCTAACGCATTCCTGGATGCTGACAATGTCAAGTTCTTTCCTAATATTCCTCATTTTTAATATGATATTGTCATTGATGCCATCTGTTCACGCCTTTAATCTTTCTCAGGACTCTCATATCTGCGGTCTCTAGTCTTTGGTCAAGTGTTTTACTTCTGACCCAGCTCTCAGATCCATAAGTTAAAACTGGTTTGAACACTGTCTTGTATACAGCTAATTTAGTGTTCCGACTAATTTCTTTCTTATTCCATATGAATTTATTCAATTGACTCCCACCATACCAGCTTTGCTGATTCTATTGTCTATTTCTATATTTAATTTACCATCTTCAGTAAAAATCGTGCCTAAGTAGCTGAAATGTTTTACTTGTTCCACAGGTTCTCCATTCACAACACAGTTGACATTTTCAATGATTTTGCCTATTTTCATTGTCTTTGTCTTTTTATTGCTGACCTTCATACCATATCTATTACAACAGCTATTCAATTTAGTCAGAGAATCTTGCAGACTTGTAGCGGATTTATTTAGAAGTATAACATCATCCGCATAAAGCAAAGAGCTGACATTAACATCTCCAATTTTGATATCATGTTTTTTACCTTGTTATTTTTATGTCTTATATTTTTTATTTCTCACCTGAAGAATTCGGAGCACCGATGAAACTAGTCGTGATGTATTAAAGGTTTTTGTTATACTTTCTCAGGTTCTAGTCAGTTAAATTTATTTTTATAAATATATATATATATTTAAGAACCAAGGCCATATTCTCAGAGAATTCCTTCATATGGTTAGCATATAATGTTTGCTAATGGTAAATATCCCTCAAGAAAAGAGGGAGATATTTACCATTTGTCAGGCAATCGAGTTTTCTATACTATATGTCATTAACATCATTACAAAACAGATCACCACTCAGAGAAAAAAAAAAATCTAAATTTTGTTGATGCTTTTGAAATTAAGTCTTTTTTTTTTGTATACTTTACAAGGGGCTTCTAATCTTGCATTCTAGACACTATAATTTCTGCTTATATATTCATAAGATTCACCTCTCTCTCTCTCAAGATAACTTAACTCTGCATTGGTTATGAAATGAGATGCTTGCATATCTGGTGATTGATGATCTGAATCTAATAGAAAATATGGCTTTGCAAAAAGCCAGTGATGTTTGTTGCAAGCAGAAATTTACATGATATACCTCTATACCAGTGGAAGACCATTGACACTAATAAATCTGTACCTTTTTTATTATCCTTGTGAATACTCTGCACATCTGCTGCAATATTTGTGGAATACCCACACCTAGACTTGTTCTCCCAGTTTACATTGAAACTATAACGCATTAGACTCTCTTGAGGAAATGTTTGTTTTTAAGGTTTAAATAACACAAGTTTGCACTGCTTATACACTTACAAGACAATGTGCAGCTGCTACTTCAAAATAGTGATCATAGTGCAATAACAACAAATGAATAACCACCCCTAAATACACAACAGCTAAGATAAAATAACTAACAATTCACTTGGGCACAAATCAATGTGGTATCAGAGTGATCTGCATGCTTCTTGTTCTTTATGGTGATGCAGTCACTTTATATGATCAAAGCTCTCCTCTTATTGAACAGTGAAAGTATACATATATGTTACATGGTATGATGACATAATCTTTGTGCACCTGCATATGCCCTTGTGTGTGATTTTGAACTGACAGTGGGACTCCATACTACTGACTTCTGTTAAACAAAACATGTTTTCTTAACCATATATTGGGCATCCATGAAAGTCGAGAATTATTGCAGTGAAAAATGGGTGAGAGCTGGATTTTTCTCTCACAGAATGGTGCGTTATGGAATGGTTTACATTTGGAGGTTGTTCTTTTTACCAGATACGTAATTGGCCATTCACTGTATATGTATTTTATATGCATGTAGTAGATGTGTATGTTTGAAAATACTTGGGAGAATCCAGAAAAGAAGAAAAAAATCTCATTCAAGGTACAATGTTAGTCCAAAGAGGTCTAAGAATAATTGATTTGTCTGGTGGTCAGGACTACCATCATCATTATTGTAAGAAGCAGCAATAATGATGATGGTAGTCCTGACCATTACACATTAACAATAATGTGTAATGGGCAGGACTCATTAATTACAAGTAATTTCATATAAATCTGCATTCCTCATGATGACTTAGCAATTAGTTATATTAATCTAGTTAGCTGCATGGACAACATTTCTGCTTGCCACTTGACAAGCTGTGGGTTTATGTGGAAATAATTTTTGTCACTCAGTGAGAGATTACCATCCATCATTTTTAGGAGCCTGAAATGGTTCTCCAAAGTCCCATTTTTTTTTTTAATCCTGCTTAACTACAGAACGTAATATGCAATAGGGTATTAACCTTGCATTAATGGAATTGCTATAAAAATGTATTTTGTTAGTTTTGCTATTATTTTAGGATTCCTTGGATTTAAGCTACACACAATGCATACTTTCTAGATTCTATGATTTATGAGTTCATTAATGTGAGGAAAATAATAATAAAATTTATACAATCTGAAATACACAAATTTTTCACTTATCATAATGCTTACTCTTACCAAATGGTATACTCATTATAAATTTGTGTATTTCTTAAAATAACTAGAAACATTTTACATAAAAGTCTGATTAAACATACCATTGATCCTTCACAGTCACATCGTTACTAAATGAGGCTCTGCATGTCTGTGAAGAACAAAAGTTTCCTTCTGATGATGAGGATGACGTCGTGGATGCAGGCATGTCAGCTTCATCCATTTGCAGGAACTTGATTGTTGGCTCCCAGGAATCCCATGGTGGAAACACATACTCCTCCTCAGAACTGTTGTACAGTGCTCCGTCTAATGGTACCTGTGGAGAAACAAGAGTTGCTGATGAAGACTCCAATTGCAGATCAGGATTCGAGAATGGCACTTCTTCCTCATCCTCCACCTCCTCTGAAGACTGCTGTGGGCTGTATGGCTTTGGTGTCGTTGTTAAGGACTCCAGTCGTAAGTCAAAAATGGTCTTCCAGGATGACATCCCTCCTTGATGTTCCTCCTCCTCCTCCTCCTCCTTCTTTCTTCTACCTGTAAGATAAAATTATTCTTCTGAGTACATTTTAAATGCAAGTTTGTTGAGCCTATAAGTACAAGTTTCATTTGTTGAGTTAAGTGACATGTTAATAGCAGAGAATGGTGGAATGATATCAGATGAGCTGAGGAAAAGACAAGACCAGAATTTTTTGGGGTGGGGGGGGGAATGAGAAAAAATGACTCAGAACATGGTTGGAATTGGTTTTCAATATATAGATTATGATACAGTTTGAAATATGTATATAGGGATAGTTCCCAAAAAGGGGGAGGGTAAGGAATCTAATTTTCTGATTTATACATATACACATATATATTAATCAGAGAACTTATTTTTTTTAATAGGCATATAAATAAGTAATTAAACGAATAGCAGACTTTGTGTAACAAGAAATACATTAGCAAAAAGTGGGTAGTTTAAAGTGGTCTTTTAAATTTTAGGACATACTCATTCCACTCCTGACAGAAAGCAGTCAAGGAGTTCCTTTCAAAATATATTTCTCATATAAATTTACAATTTTGCATTTAAGTCTAATTTTTAATTTAAATTGGATATTTTACATTAAATTTAAAGTTTTTTTTTTTTTTTTAAATTAGATGGTTTTATTTATTAATGCTTGTTTCATAGTAATGAATGAACAAACTGTTTACCTTTAGGATCCTTTCAGGGGTGCATACAATACCTGCAGTTAATTAATGTATATGTGAGAGCTTCATATGCTGCAGTCATTTCTAGATCTTGCAAACTCATTTCATTCGATAATTTACTAATTTCACGTCACATCATACTAAGGATGACAGAGAAAACCATGTTATTATACAGGAAAAAATCTAATTATTTTGCCTTGGTATTTATGATAATTGTATTACAGAATAGAATACAGTGAAACATGACTGAGATAAAACCAACTGAGCAACACTAATTGAATACCAAGTGAACCGGACAAGATATGTAACTGTGTATGGATGATAGATACAATAAAAAAGCATAAGATAAGAACGGTAAGTTTTTCCCGAGTTATTTAAAATTTGTTGTAAAAGAAATAATGCTGATGGCACTAGCTTTTATCATTCTTATTGTTTATTATTTCAATCCACTGAATCATGAGAGTGAGAGAGACAGTGTTGAAGGTTCTTTCTATAAGGCTATCAGTAAATTGCATGGTGATATGTCTGATACTGGAGAGTCTCCATTACATATAATATGGGTATATATGCTTGGTCATAAAAATGACCAAGCATATTATAACAAGCCATCTTTATTATTACATGACACCTTCAAGAGTTCAGGGGCTCATTGTAGGAATGCACTGCACCACACCACACTCTTCCACTACAACTCACTGTCTCCCTTACTTAATACTTTAACCACACCATCTACCACCCACCAGTAGTATATTTTATTTGTAAATTGTCTGTTTTCTCATGTCCGATTTGCCTATATGAAATGTTTTAATGTAATGAAATAACTATGGATAACTGTTAAATAATATAAAAAAAAAATTGGGATAAATAAATAAATCACATAAACTTTTTCCCATGCAGTTAATTCGAGGGGGGGGATTTTAACATTGGGGGTGCATACAGACAAATTGGCCACGAGTGCACATGCAATTTACAGGCAAAAAATATTAATGTTGGTGGTAGGCAGTGTTAGCAGTTCTGTGCAGTTGGTGGAGACAGAGAGTTAAGCAGAAACTGATTAGGGTCCTGTTTGAGAAGTACATTATAGTCTCCATCAAAAGACAGTGATATCGTGAATGAGCAACTCAGAAGGTATAAGATTAATCTTAGAAGGTAATTTTACATAGGCATGTGGAATGTTCGGGGTCTATCACATGGGTACTCTTGAGATTGTCTGTAAAGAGATGGATAGGTATAAAAATTGACATCCTGGGAATTACAGAGACCAGATGGAATGGAGAGGGTCATTTCAAAAGACAGGACGGTAAGCTAGTTATTATTCAGGTGATGACTCAAAACATCATAGGGTAGCTGTGATACTGAAGGCAGCTCAGGCAAGAAGCGTTCTTGGTTACAACCCCATTAATGATAGGATACTTTCTATAAGACTTAAGGCTCAGCCTACCAGTGTATCAATCAATCATGGTAGTTTATGCACCCCACATGGATAGGCCTGAAGAAGAGAACAAGGAATTCTGTGAAAAGTTACAAACTGTTTTGGACTGCCTACCAAGGAGAGACATACTTTACATCTTAGGGGACTTAAATGCAAAAGTGGGAAAGAATACGAGAGTCAGGCCAGAGTGTGGCATGTTTGGTCTGGGTGAACATAACGCCCATGGTGAAAGACTTGGAATTTGCCAGTGCTAACAGATTAGTTATTACTAATACTTGCTTCCAGAAACATCCACGACGGACCTATACTTGGATATCTAACGTTGATAGGTCAAGGCACCAGATTGATTACATCGTGGCTCTCCAGCAGTGGAAGATGAGCATCTCTGATGTGCATACTTGTCCTGTCCTGGAGCAGATTGTGGTACAGACCATCGGCTAATAAGAGCCAAAGTAAGACTAAGACTCCAAAAACTTCCAGGTCAGGCACATCCCAATAGATTGGATTTTAGAGTAATTCCTAATGGATTCACAGTAGAAACATCAGCTCGGTTGGATGATTTTTTGGGAACCACTGAGGAGAACTCACCAGAAATGTTTTGGGAAGGAATCAAGGTGATAATACAGGATACAGTGTCTTGGCCCAATAAGAAGACCAGGAGACCCATGGATATCAGATTCAACATGGGAACAAATCAAAAGAAGGCAGTTGGAAAAGCAAAGAGACACAGGGAATGAAGAATATAAGAGATTACATAGAGAAGTCAGAAGAGCCATCAAGCAGGACAAGAAAAAGTTCTGTACTAATAAATATGAACAGATAGAGTTCCAGATGAGAAGGCACAATTATAAAAGGATGTTTTATTTAGTTTGTGACTTAAAGCACAAGTTGAAATCCGAATTGAATGTCATCAAAGACAGGAATGGTGCATTACTGACAGAAGAGTTGGGAATCAAAACAGATGGAAAGAATACTGTGAAGAACTGTACAGCAGAGTGGATAAAGAAAATGTGGAGCCCTCTCACCAGGAAAATTTTGGTCTGGAACCTCCTCCACTCAGGAATGAAGTTGAAAGAGCAGTTAAGCAGCAAGGTCCCAGGTGCAGATGGAATCCCAGCAGAGTTAATTAAGGCCACAGGGGATGGAGGGATAAGAGTGTTTCATATATTGATTACAAGGATATGTGAGACTGGATCATGGCCTAGAGACTAGAAGAAGTTGGTTTTTGTACCACTACATAAGAAGGGTGATAATACGAAGGTGTGCAAGAACTATAGAACTAGTTTAATATCTCATGCAAGCAAAATTTTATTGAAGATCATGCTAAATTGAGGCCAAAGTTGAGGCAGAGATGTCCAAGGAACAAGCAGGATTTAGAAAAGGTAAGGGCACTAGAGATCAGATCCTTTGCCTCAGACAGATCATAGAAAAATATAAAGAATTCAGACTCCCTCTGGTAATGTGTTTCTTAGACTACTCTAAAGCTTTTGACTGTGTTGAGCATGTGAAACTACTGGAAGTAATGAAAAGAATGGGTTTTTTTCATTACAACACACACTATCAGGTTCATAGCCACCTTGTATAAGGAGCAAGAAGCCATGGTAAGAACAGGTTTTGGGTTGACTAACTGGCTTCAAGTTGATGTTTGCTTTCTCCTCACTTGTTTAGTATAGTATATATGCGAAGGACATCATCCGTGAAGCATTGGATGAGCTCAAGACAGGAATTAGGATAGGAGGTAGATTGATCAGTAATTGGAGGTATGCTGATGATACAGTACTCCTTTGTAGTGAGGAAGAACTAAGACTAATTCTTGACAAAGTTAACAAGATCAGTAATAACAGAGGACTTGGACTGAATACTGGCAAGACAAAGATAATAGTTCTCAAAGGAAATACAAACAGGGAAGCTCTTGAGAAACACATGTACCTTTATTAATTTATTATTACATCGCACCTCCAGGGAGTCAAAAGACTCATCGAGGGAGGGCATCTACTCTACAACTCTTCGTGTCACTACTCCAACCTTCATCACCTAACACCAACGCCATCTACCACCAACTACCACCACTAGTACTTTCACAGAGAATCACAAACATCCATGCCTACAGCAGGATTCGAACCCGCAGCCTTTTGGCCTGGAGAACGGATACTCTAACCTCGGCCAACTAGGCCATTTTCCATTAAGGTACACCTTAATGGAGAAAGAATTGAGGAACTCAGCAAGTTTGAGTACTTGGATCCATTATTAATGGATCCCAAGAATTACTGTTCAGAAGAAGGTTAGGAATGGCTAAAACAACAGTCAAAGACTTGTCTAAAATCTAGAAGGATGGATCTATCTCCATGGGAACAAAGTTGAGGATTTTGGATGCATTTGTTTTTTCCAACAGCGACTTATGGATGTGAGACTTGAAACCTAAAGAAGTCAGATAAGAAACGGATATCTGCTTTTGAGATGTGGTGCTACAGAAGGCTCTTGAGGATATCACATGCTGAAAGGTGTACAAATTAATGGGTGTTAGAAAAGATTAAAATATTTTGAACACATTGAACGGATGGTAGGGGGAATTCGCAGAACAGTAATAGAAGGTAAAGTGGAAAAAGAAGAAGGGGTAGACCATCAGTGAGATGGATGGTGTGTGTGGAGTGACTGATCTTCAGAGAGTTCAGGCCTCAAGAAAAATAAACAGGACTACATAGCGAGGCCTAGTGTTGCACATCACCGAGCATCAGAGTAACTATACGGCATCTGTAGATGTCCAGTGAACATATAGATAGATAGACGGAGAGTTGTAGAGTAGCTTGGAATCCTTGGAGGTGTCGCGTAATAATAGTATGTTCATTCTCACATCCAGTATGGAAAAAATCGAGATCGTGGCGCCATTTCCTTGTCACGTAGGGAACTATTATCGTAGTTTTCGATTCTGGTTAATGTACCTCTGGCTAATGCAGATTCGTTTTACCCCAATGTAGAAACGCTTTATTTTATTTATTATTATTATTTTGAAATTATTAAACTGCAAATCTGAGTATTCAGTTGAAATTATGTTGTTAATTTGAAGCTTAATTAATTAGACCTCAGTATTTTTAAGAAATAGACATACATTTATGCATCCTTAGTTCTCCACTGACGATTAAAAAAATAAATATTTCACTCAGTTAAAATCCCGATCTTCATCGCTTAATTATTTAGATTTAATGATTCTTAAGAGGATGGTTACTTTTTTCTGAAGGTGTCTTGCTAATATACCCATTACCGCAAGGAATGTGAGGGGTTATGGAGTACTTGCACCAGACTTAAGCCATAAATGGATGTATTATGTATCATATATAAAGTGGATATTTTTTGTGCTGTACAGAATTAGAAAAATAATTAAAAATTAAAAAAAAGCATTAATTAAAATTTTCGACATAAATATATGTATTTGTAATTAGTATATAAACGTGCTATGTTCTTATGTGATTGTTTTATTTTATTTATTTTTTTCTCTTCAAAAGGGAGTGCTGTTGGTGATATATGTTTGTGTTGCATTTTATTTGTATGTTATTTTTTTTCGTTACCAAAAGTAAGAAAGAAAAAAAAACGCTTAATAAATCAACATTAAACTGAATCTTTCCATTGTCATCTGTATTGAAATATATGTGAATAAATATTTGCTCTTCTTGACCCAGTACAAGGGCTGATTGCTGAATCCTGATATAGCGACAAGCATTAATGAATGAATGCAAATGTAGATGCTGATCAGAAAAAATCAGCCCTAGTTCTTTGATATCAAAGTTTAAAATATAACCTTTGATCAAAAAATGAATGAATAAATGAGGAAAATTAAGGAGGAGTACAGATGTCATCGGTGGCAGATTTAGATTAAAAACGAAGATATCGGAAAAGAACTTGATAGTACATATTCTATAATGTCTAAGCTGAGCTAATTCAAAATTATATTAAATAGAATCTAAAAAAAAAAATGAGAAATGAAAGATTAACAAAACAACTGTCTGAAGCAAACTGGCTTGGGGGAGTGGGGATGAAAGACCGGGATATATGCTATCCGAAAATCGAATGTGATAGCTGATGAAATCAGAGATTAGTCAGTTTGTAAGAAAGTTGTTTGCTGTTAATCATTCACGAAATATTAATTTTGTTGAACTGGCATAAATAGGTTATACCCCTTTGCCGGAATACTCTAGAAAGATGCTGATAGTTACTTTTTATTAGCTGATATACAGGATCTAGTTAATCCTCTCAAACAGATATTACTTTTAAAACAGAGTGAAGGTAGATCCCAAGATGGATACTGTTAGTTTAATGGCAATTTATGGTTACCTGTGCTTAAATAAAGTTCGTTATTTAAGTACAGGTAACCCCTGCCTACGGTGCCAAATTATGAAACACGCCATTATCTAAAGTATTCTGCAGCGGGGCGTATAATCTAATGAATAAAATCTTATATTATCTACTATTATAATTATTCTGTTATCCATTATAATATTATTGTATATTATCTATCGATAAGAATTAGTTACATGCTTATACGTTTATAATAAACCTTGAAACTAAACTAATTTTAAGAATCGTGTGACTAAATGTCGCATTTATATACTATTTGTAAATAAGATACAAAAAGTATCCTATTTCAACAAAAATAAATCCTGCTCTAATAATTCACAGTAAGCAGTTAACCAAACAACATTCCAATAATTAATTAAACCTACTTAAACCTTAGTTTTACTGTCATGTGTAATGAAATTTCAATGTTAGAAATTATCTAAATTAAAAAAAAAAAAAACACAACTTTCAAGTAACTTACGGCAACAGCTGAACAAGAACGACATCTTTCCAAGTTAACGAAGCTTTGTCAGATATATCAGTAATCACTAGTAGTTTCAAAATGCAATAAAATCACTTGTAAACGCAATATGTAAGCACTTGTATTCCAGCAAAAAGTATTTGAATGTGGAAATTGGAACTTCACAGATTCTTTCGATAATGCTAGTGACGCAACAATGCGAATATTCAGAAAGCTGCAGTTGAGTTGGTAATGACGATTTTTATTGTTTTCTTCATTCTATTAATTTTGAATTTGTACTGGAAAAAATTTTACGGTTAAAGGAATTAACTATGAATACTGGACTTATATACCATGATATTATTCTTGCGAAGCATTTTATTAAACTTTTGTCAGTATTTTAACGGTGCAGAAACTCGTAGCAATGATTAAATACAACAAATGAATATGGCTGAACGTCTGTTTGTTTGTTTCCACATTTTATTTAGTCAGATTTTAAAATGATGAACCGGGTCTACTGGGACAACTTAACATTGCCATTTTGAAACCTAATTCCAAATATTGCTCAATTGCATAGTACGGTCTACTTCCTTGCTTGAAGAATAGTAAAAAGCGAATATACGGGATCCTGGGCAGATTCAGTGTTAAGTGGTGAACCAAGGCTACTCCGATGCCAAAAGTTATATTCTCATAATCTATCGTATATTTCGAAAGTTTTTTCTATTATTTGGATATAAAATATGGATCGATCCATAATGTTCCTCATTTTGCCAAATTGAAGCCTTTCGACTTAATACTTTATAGTTATTTTCGGTGAGTTAGTGTGACTTAAAATATCGAGATCCTGAAAACAAGAAGCTGCTCTGATGAGTGAAGATTATCTGCAGATAATGCTTGGAAACTTAATACCTTAAAAAAGAATGAAAGAGAGAAACTAAACATGATGGTTAGGAAATATTGAAAGATAAAGTTTCTCCACAAGGGAAGCCTCGTAGCTCTCATTCGGTTTAGGTGATGCCCTTTGGTCGGTCAGAAATGGGCCAGAATCCTTTCTAGGACCTGAAGAGTCAGAGCTGCACCAGTGAGTTAGCCGGTCTCATACGGAGGGAGAAGGGTTTTTACTCACGGAAACGAGCACACCGACCAGATCAACGCAGTTCATATCCTGAGCTGCTTCGGTCGTAGAGTAATTCAAAACAACCGAACACAATCCTGCAGGATGAAGTAGCCGAAATATTCCTCTTTATCAGTGGTTCTAACAGGCACTTCAGCGCCCACGCCCTTCCAAGTGACCTGCGATTTTGTAGCCATAATTCTAGGATATGCCTCCATTCTTAGAAATTTTTAAACTCTGTACGTGCACTCAGGGGGCCGTGGACAGTGGTTAAGGGAACAGGACAAAGTGAAATTGGCAATTCTTTTGAATAATCCAGGGTGAAGTCAATTAGGAAATAACGAATGAGAAGGGAGGTTAAAGCACAGTTGGTTCGAAGTTTAATGTGTGTTTTAAAAGAATTTTTATTTTGCTTCCGAATTCTTCAAGCTTAAATGTTGAGCCGGATAGATTTAGTTTTGAGGTCGAGGAGTCTCAGGGCTCGATAAATGCGCCCGTGTCGAGTAGCTGCAGACCGGACAAAACCGAATTTTTTTATTTAATAAAAATAATTTTCGAAACGAAATCTTTTTCTTAACTTGAAGAAAATATAGAAAAATATGCATAACATGAAGGGGCCATTCTAGTTCCAAAAATGAATGTAACAAATTCGATATTCTAGAAAATATCGATGTTTTTGTGCAGTTCTTTCTATTCTAGTTGTTTATTGACTTCTCTCCTTGGAATTATTCTCACACGAAAGAAAATTTCTCTAAACAACGATGCAAAACGATTAATCACTTTATGGAACCCCTCTTCACTTACTGTGACCTGTCTTTAAAAACTTGGGGAGGAGGGGTGCGAGTAAATTATTTTTTATGGCAAGTAAGGTTTTGCCCAATTTGTCGATCCCTGTAATCAGAAGAATTACTTTAAGATATTTTTTCGAACATCTATAATGATATGCTCATCTCTGCTCACTTCCATAGTAATATATTGACGTTTGTTGACGACCAACGTTAATAGTTTTTCTGGGTTGTGTTTCTTCTTCGTCGAACATTATTTTTTAAACTTTAATGAATTAATACATTGTTATTATTATATATTTTTAATGACCAGGGCCTTACTGGGAATACATTCGCCGGCATTCACGAGTTGCTTTAGCACGGACTACTTAGAAAACATAGGCGCCGCCCAAGTGTCTATTCGCTTTCCATTAGTCCATTTTAACAAGGTTTCACCGATCTCACAGCCGTTTCGAACTGGTTGGCTCTCCTCAGAGACAGGCAAGAACCTTAAGAAACTTGAAGCCTTTTTGGCTCTTTATTTTGGTTATATATTTTTAATACTGAGTTACAGAAAAAAAAATCTAGTTGTCAAATTAATTTCCATCTTTCCTGCTTGGAATATCATGAATTATTAAAGCACCGCCCAGATGATTGAAGAAAAGTGTACAATTCGTAGAGAGGTCTGACTTGAAACATTTTGAATTAAAATGTTTCAAGTCAAACCTCTCTACGAATTGCAGATTAGTTAAATAAATATTATTGTGCAAATAGAAAATGTAGTAGTATTTTTTTTATTACAAATTATGAAAAATATACGAGTGGTACTCCGGTCGTCATGCGACACGTCAGGTTTCTAGACCTCTGTCGCATAACAAATCATTATCTCTCTCTCTCTCTCATTGGACCCAGTCAATAACATAGAAAGTGTTTTCTATATTTGAAGGTGAGTTAGAGTCGTATGTCTGCCATTGAACGTGCCAGCTGACAGGCGTAACATTGCTATAACCGCCTCGACATCTGACCTCTTAACCTTAATTATCTCTACTGTAATTCAGACCAAACCTGCCTCGACTTAATTCTAAACAAACCTCACTGTAACCCGACCAGTTTTGAAAACGCCAGTGCTGAATAAAATGTATTTCAGTTTTAACAAAATTTCATATGCATTTCAATGAAACAAATTAGAAAAATGATCAGAATAACAAGGTAATCCGCTTAAAAATAAGCGTGTCGTCCTGATTATTTTATTTTAGTTTCTTGTTCGATATGTACTAGGGGAACTCTTCGCAAGATTTGACCAAACTTTATTTAACAACAAAGATGGTTTTATTGTGCCCTCTAATCAGCTGATGCTTTCGTGCTCTTTGGTCCACGATTTTTTCTTTCAAAATATTCGTTTAATACCCATACTACTATCAGTTTAGTAAAGATTACTTTTTTTTTTTTTTTTTGAATACCCATCGAAATTGGTTTTGCATTATCTGTGCAATATTAACTTTATCACTAAGATAATAAATGATTGTAAGAAAAAGTTTTTAACGTCTTTCTGGTTGGATCCATCAGAAAATATAGAAATATATCTGACAGTTTGCAATTTCTTCGGATCTATATGCCTTTCGCGATGACTTTTTTTTTCTTATAATGTTTGAATCAACTTGGATGTACACTCTTTTGAACGAACTGTGATTGCATAATACAGTCAGATACCGTACGTTTGCGGTTTACACACTACAGTGTTCACAAAACTATACAGGCAAATTAAAAAAAAAAAAAAATATATATATATATATATATATATATGTATATACTAGGGGGGGGGGACCTGACGCCTACCGCGCCCTTTTGAAGACTCGAAAGGGGATTCTCCCCCTGGCGCCTACCCCCCCCCCGAGTTCCGGACTGGTAGGCCTGTTTTCCTTGAATTCTGATGACTCGAATTTTGAAGACTCGACACTCAGGATAGCCCTGAGTTTCAAAACATTTCAAATAACTTGACAAAAAACGTTACAAAAAAGCATTATCATTTTATATTATAGAGTAGATATATATCTGAAAAAAATTAATTAACAGTTGTCAAAAATGCTACACAGTAGTTAAAAATGCTGGACGGTCTGGTCTTTCAGACAGAAGGTATAAACAGGGACGGTTTGTGCATAGGCACTACAGCACCCCCAATTTTTCTCGATATATAAATATATTTATTAATTTATTTATATTTGCTTGTAATATTTAATTTTTTCATCAACAAACCTATACAATTCTCCTATTTTGTATAAAAAAATAATAAAAATTCATCTTGTAGCACTCAGGAGGGCGAAGGACGCTAGCGGCACTGTGTTTCCCACAGTGTCATATTGCTACGCGCGCAAGCATATGCACGTCATAGTGAGATGCGAGCTATTAGCGTAATGCGGGGCTGTCCGTCGCGCAGTTCCACTGTTGTTTATATGCAGTTTGCGCCAGCAGTAATGTTCGTAGTGCTTATCGTGTTTACTCCGTCTCTTTAAATATTTGGACATTACAATTAAAGACATAACATTTGTTATAGTTTTTATTTTACAACATTATTGTGGTTATGATAATGATTTTATTTTTAAGTAATTTTGAATTATACTAAACTATAATTTTATCGATAATAAACAATCTTTTTTCATGCTTGATTTTTTTTAATTATTACCATAATTTTGATATTTTATCCAAACACGCCCCCCCCCCCACCCCCCCCCCCCCCCACCCCCCCCCCCCCCCACCCCCCCCCCCCCCCACCCCCCCCCCCCCCCACCCCCCCCCCCCCCCACCCCCCCCCCCCCCCACCCCCCCCCCCCCCCACCCCCCCCCCCCCCCACCCCCCCCCCCCCCCACCCCCCCCCCCCCCCACCCCCCCCCCCCCCCACCCCCCCCCCCCCCCACCCCCCCCCCCCCCCACCCCCCCCCCCCCCCACCCCCCCCCCCCCCCACCCCCCCCCCCCCCCACCCCCCCCCCCCCCCACCCCCCCCCCCCCCCACCCCCCCCCCCCCCCACCCCCCCCCCCCCCCACCCCCCCCCCCCCCCACCCCCCCCCCCCCCCACCCCCCCCCCCCCCCACCCCCCCCCCCCCCCACCCCCCCCCCCCCCCACCCCCCCCCCCCCCCACCCCCCCCCCCCCCCACCCCCCCCCCCCCCCACCCCCCCCCCCCCCCACCCCCCCCCCCCCCCACCCCCCCCCACAAACCGGGTCTTTTCTCCCGAATTTTTTTCGTCTAGTCTGGTTAAAAGATCTAATATTCCCAGGTTATTGTTTTACCCTTTTTAAGATAATTAATAAAAAAACATGCCTTTAGCATCCCGAAAGACCAACACGATGACCTTTCCTGCTGATGAAATCGACTTTGTCTTTTTTTGGCGCTGAACAACTGGCTTCTGTCCACTGTTTCGACTGCTGTTTGGATTCTGGTGTGTAATGGTGAATCCAAATATCTCATCCATAGTAATAAATCTACGCACAAAATCAGTTTTATTCTTGTTAAAATGCTCCAAGAACTGTTCAGAGATTTTCATGCGAGTGCGTTTTTGATCTGCTATGAGCAAGTACGCACCCATCTTTCATAAAGCTTTTTCATTTGCAATTCTTCATGCAAAATATATCCTACACGTTCTTTTTAAATGCCTATAGTCTCAACAGTTTCACGCATTTTGATTCGCTGGTCATCCATACATGATTTCTGGATCATCTTCAAGACTGGTACGGCCACGTTTAAACTCGGTAGCCCGTTTCTTAATTGTCGAAAACGAAGGAGAAGAGTGCCCATAAACTTTTATGAACTTCGAATGAATTTCTTGGCGTTAAACCTTCTTTTACAAAGAATTTTAGAACGCACGATACTCAATTTTATCCATTTCAAGGGATACAGGCAACACTTTTGTTTCCGACAGCTGTATAAAACAAAGTACTTGATAGAATGACTTGCAATTTCACATGGATGCTTATGACAGATGTACCAACTTAGAAAAAAAAAATCTTGCCGACAGTGTTGCCATCTATGGTTGAGGCAGAGAACTTTTCAGACCACTCACGTATATTTGCCCGTGTTGTAACTTTGCTGTTTAACCTATTATGAGTGAACCTTCGCTTGGAAACACCCTGGTTCGAATTCTTCATAGTGTGATGAACTTTTATAAAAACTTTTCATTTGAAGCTATTCTGTTCGGTCTCATACGGAAGTGGCAGTTTTTCATCTCTGAAACTTTTTTCTTCTTTTCTCCAGCCCTAGACAGGCAACTTGCCAGAAAGAAACCCACAACTAACAGATATAACTCTGGCTCCATGGCTTTAATTGCTTTCTCCATAATTTCAAACAATCCAACTCAACCGTTCAGTGTGTGTGTGTGAGAGAGAGAGAGTTTCAGACAACAGCAGGTTTCTTTCTTTATTTAGTTTATGGTATCACGTACAAAATTATATGATTTCAAACATATACACACACATAGAAAACTTACAAAATTTGAAAAACATATTAAATGACAAAATAAAAACACAAGTTAAATTTTCAGATTTAAATGCTACAACAACTAACTTGCCTCAGGAATAACAGTGAATGATAGTCTTCATGCAGGACATTGATGAACTATTTTTCTTTCCTTTTTTAACTGCTGGAGCCTTTCATTAACGTTGATGAGAAGTTAGAGAAAACCATAGGAATAAATTTTCATATCAGTTCTAGTTTTTCGCCATGCAAGAATTCAACAAACTCTCTGATTGCGTTTACTAAAGCCAAGAAGTTTCTAATGACAAAAGTCCACACTAGATGGCAGCAGTGCACATTCTAATACAGTCAGCAAACATCCCCTCACAAAGAAGAGGGTTCCACAGTTGCTGCTTCGGGCTTTGAGGCAATGTGCGAAATCTTGGCTTATTTCTCGAGGGCAGGAAGGGAAAAAAAACTTCTGTTTCCTTTCAGTGTTACTTTCGACATCACCCAAATCTCTAGAGAGGATGAGAGTTCTATTTCTAGAGAGAGACCTTCCAATCTCTCTAGCCTTCACGGTATGAAATGTAAGATAGGTTAAACACCTTTCGTAGTTTGGAATGTCATTACAAAAGGGTACAAGGTCATAACTCACCAGAGCATAATGATTTATTTTAATCTAAAAAAAGTAACTTAGTTAATGCCACAGTTTCGTTGTTGCATTTGAATACTTTTTTTAGTCCTCTTTTCATATCCTTAAAAAATCTTCAATTTTCCTGCTAGCAAAGAATAAGTACTGCCACATATTGTACAAAATAATAGTGTCCCATCGTGGGTCTTCTACTGCATCTTGTCCCACTTAAGAAGAGTCGCTGTTCTCAGTGAGTTTCCTCCCATCCTCCTGTCTTGGGCTGTAACCACATCCAAGTCCATCCTCAAGTCCTCCTCCACCATCTCCCTCCATCTCGTCTTTGGAAGCCCGTACTTCCTTCTCCCCTGCACATCCATCTGCATGACCTTTCTTCCCACATACTCTTCCTCCCTCCTCATCACATGACCAAACCATCTCAACCTTGCCTCATGTATCTTCGCTCCTAAGTTCGTTACTTTCATCGATCCCCTTAGTTAGTCATTTCTCAGACGATCTTTTCTGGTCACACAGCACATCCACCTAAGCATTCTCATCTCCTCTACCTCCATCCTGCTGATGTTATTTTTCCTTAGGGCCACAGTTTCCACATCATACGTCATAGCTGGTCTCACTACTGTCCTGTAGATTTTGCCTTTTAGATTAACCGGCACCCTCTTATTGCATAGCACTCCAGCCATCTCTCTCTCTCTCTCCATCCTGCATCCCACTTCTTTCTCAGCCTCACCATCCTCTTTCATTGCTGAACCTAAGTATCTAAAGTCATTGACTTTCCTGATGACATTTCCTTCCAGATCTGTTCTCCTGGCTGCCATCCGCTTTGCAACACATATACTCTGTCTTACTTCTGCTCAGTCTCATACCGCTCTCTTCCAGTACTTTCCTCCATCTTTCCAGTTTAGCTGCCACTTCTCTTGATTCTGCGCACAGCACGAAGTCATTCACATACAACATTGTCCAAGGCGCGTCTTCTCTCACTTCCTCCTTCACCACCTCCATCACAATATTAAACAGGAACGGACTATATGCTGACCCTTGATGCAAGCCAACTGTCACTTGAAAACTTTCCATCTTTCCTAGGTAGGTCCGTACTCTTGTATTCACATTTCGGTACATCTCTTGCACTAACCTGACATATTTCTCCGGTATTTTCTTCTCCCTCAGACACCTTCAGTGTTCTTGCCTTGGCACTCTATTGTATGCTTTTCCAGATCAATAAAGACCAGATGTAGCTCTCATTGTTTCTCTCGAAACTTTTCCATCATCTGCCATAACCCAAAGATAGCATCTGTCGTCGATCGACCAGGCATGAAGCCAAATTGTTCCTTTGTAATCTTCACCTTCCCCAGTCTTCCATCAGGAACCCTTTCTAGGATTTTCATTGTGTGGGACATCAACTTTATCCCTCTGTAATTCTTAGTCTTGTGCATCCCTTTTACCCATGTAGATGGGGACAAGAGTACTTTCCCTCCACTACTCGGGTATATTTTCCTGTTGGCAAACTTTTATGAACAGATCCCACAGCAGGTCAATTCCCTCTTCCCCCAGTGCCTTCAATGCCTCCACTGGGATACTGTCAGGGGCCCACCGATTTTCCATTCTTCATTATCTTTATGGCTCCTTCACTTCCACTCTATTGATGTTCTGCACCATCCCCTCATAAGGCTGTCCATCTTCTCTGTGATTCCTCGCATTTTCCTCATTAAGCCCTTCAAAATATATTCTCCATCAGTTTCTTATATCCACATTCCTCCTTAATACCATTCTTCCATAGTCTTTGATTTGCCTCACACATAAGATATCCCTTGATGCCTTATTTCTATATTTTGCCAATTGATACATTTTTCTTTGTCCTTCCTTTGTTTCTAATTGATCATAAAGGTCTTGATATGCCATGGCCTTCGCCTGCTCAACAACTCTCTTGGCTTCTCGCTTTCTCTCTCTGTCATCTTCCACTCTTGACTCGTCCCACTTCTGCTTTGCCCTCCTCTTAGCCGTCACTGCTTCTTGTACATTATTATTCCACTACCAACCCTTCTTCTGCTCTCTAATCTTTCCAGATGTTTCACCAAGTCCCTCGATTGCACAGCTCAGAATTGCTTTTGAATTATGTCTCTGCCAATCTTGTACACTTTCTAGTCCATCCGAAATCCTCTCTAACATCATCTCCTTAAAACGGCTCCTCACACGCTCTTCTTTTAAGCGAAACCACTTAAAAATATTTTCCTGCTAGCAAAGAATAAGTACTGCCACATATTGTTGTAAAAAAAAAATACTGTTTGTGTGTGTCCCATCGCGGGTAGCATACCTATAATACTGTGGGTAGCTTTACAACCTTTAGAGGTTGGGAGTCACATGGAAAAAAAAAAAGTTAAATTCGTGGAGCTCTGAATAAAATTTATGAGTTCGTTCGACGATCACAAAGCTTTTTTTTTTTTCCTTGAAGCGTTGTAAACATAAAATCCATTTCGAACACATTTAATGAGGTAGAAATTTCGCTAATTCGCAAAGGTGAATTAGCCGATCTTATCCGGAGGTAGCTGAGATTTTTCTCCCGGAAACTTGGGTTTTTCATCCCGCGTACAGACAAATCAGCCTTCGAACACACGCAGTTATTTATATTAGAGTGCCCTCCCGCGATGAGTTCTTGGATGAGTCCCTATTATAACCATTAATAATAATAATAATAATAGTAATATACGATAGTGGAAAACCGATCATAATAATAACAGTATAAAAAAGCATTTGTAATAAACATGATGTTAAGTATAGAAAAAATCCCAGTGATTACAACAATAATAAATCTGAGTTAGTTTTTACAAACTTATTTTCCTTAATTTTTTAATAACTTCTTACATCATGAGCCGGTAATATACTCTCGGAGCAGAGCATTTCATAAGATTTTAAATAATATGTATAATTAGGGTAAAAATACAACCAGAAATCATGAAATTAGTTTCCATATTTGTTTACGAGAAGACGTGAGAGGAACACCACGGTACAGAAAGTAATTTTCGTATTTTAAGAGGGGGATATGGATTAGCATATCGGAGTACAGAAAGTAATACGTTAGTGTACGTATAACGGTATCAGTTAAAAGTAAGTACATGTGCATTGTATTCAATTTCATGTTAATTTATACAGTGCTCTTTTCTATTAGTTGTATACTGTATGTAACTAAAAGAACACAACTATGAAGTTATTATTATTATTATTATTATTATTATTCCTGATACCTCCAAGGAGTCCGAAGACTCATCGCGGGAGGACATCTTCAACTGTCTCTACACCTTACCTCTACTACGAATCAACGCCATCTACCGCCCACTTCCAACACCACAACTAGTAATTTTTGTCTGTAAATTGCGTGTGTTCTGAAGGGCCGATTTGTATGTATGCGGGATGAAAAACCCTGCTACCTCCGTATGAGATCGGCTAACTCACCATCGATTGAAATCGACCAGATAAAGATTCCTCCCGTCGCGACGAGAATCGAACTTAGGCCTATTCCAATCGAAGGGCGCAATGTACCGTCGTTCTTCCAATTGCGCTATATGATTGCAGTATATTTAGCTCCAGCCGCAACAAACCCATTTAGTAAACTTTACCCAGTGGGTTTGTAATTAATTTCTTTTGGAAAAGAAGGAGCTTAAAAAAAAAAAAAAAAAAAAAAAAGGCGCTTGCTCCGTTTCTTGAGTAGCGCAGAGGAATAACTAAAAGCATTGCCAAGTAAGCATGTTACAGTAATAAATCTTTATATTTAGAAACTTGAAACTCGTAGGGACACGCATGTCACATAATATTTTACAAATTACGGTATAATAATCCCTCTAAGCTGCGCCCGAGATTCATTCTCCACTTGATGTCAAAGATGCGCACTACTTTAACGAAATCTGTTTTTAATACTGTAGTATTAATTGTTGTTATGTTCCATCGAGTCGTTTTTGACTCCAGGTGAGTCCATGAACATACATTTTCCATTCAGATCTGTCCCTGGCCATATCATTCAGAATTTCCAAGCGCATTCCAGTTGCTTCTTTAACTCCATCTAACCATTTAATTCTTGGTCTTCCTCTTCTCCTGCTTCCATCAACTTTAGCAAGCATCATCATCTTCTCCAGATTGCAATTTGCTCGCATTATGTCAGAAGTATGACAATTTTTGCTTGATGATCATAGCTTCGAGGGAGCAATCTGGCTTTATTCTGTCTATCACTGATTTATTGGTTTGCTTTGCAGTCCATGGTATTCTTAGTAAGCATCTCCAAACTCATAATTCAAATACATCTATCTTCCTTTCCTTCTTTCACTCTTTCTCAGGGTCCAACTTTCATATCCATACAGTACCACTGGGAATACCATTGCTTTCACTATTCTGATTTTTGTTGCGAGGCTAATATCTTTATCTTTAAAGATCTTGCTTAAATTTGTCATCGCTTTTTTTCCGAGTAATAATCTTCTAACTTCTTCAGTACAATAACTGTCTTTATCAATTTGGGATCCTAGGAGTATAAAATTGTTAACTGCTTCCATTTTCTCCCCATCTACTTCAAAATCATTAAGTTCACATGTTGCTATAACTTTTGTCTTTTTGAGGTTAAGTTTAAGACCATATTTAGCACTTTCTTCTTTAACTTTCATAAGAAGTTCCTCCAAATCTTCTTTGCATTCTGCTAGCAAGGTGTATTATTTCCATCATCCTTAACACATTCCACAGTTTCACATGATCTACAGAGTCAAAAGCCTTGCTGTAGTCAAGGAAACAAAGGTAGACATTCTTTTGATATTCCTGTGCTATTTCTATATCCATCTCACATTGGCGATTTGATCGCTTGTTCCTCCACCTTTTCGAAATCCTGCCTGTTCATGTGGCATTTCTCTCTTCATAAATGGTTCCAGTCTTTTCTGAATGATCTTAAGTAAGTCTTTACTTGCATGAGAAATCAGTGCTATAGTTCTGTAATTTTCGTACTCTCTTGCATCGTCTTTCTTCAATAAAGGTATATAAACTGATTTTTTTCCATTCCCTAGGCCACATAGTTGTGATCCAAATTTGCTGACATAGAGCTGTTAACATTTTAACTGCCTCTTCTCCCAGGGCTTTGAGTACCTGAATAGGTATTCCATCTCCTCCTGGTGCTTTCTTACTGGATAGCTGTTGCAATGCCCACCTCACTTCACTCTCCAGTGGTACTGGCTCCTGTGTATAATCCTGCTCTTCAAATTTCTCAGTAATTTTGGAGTCCTTTCTGTAAAGGGCTTCTGTATACTCTTTCCACCTTTCTTTAATGTCCGAAGCTTTAGATATCCTTTGCATGGAGATGTGCTTTGCATTATGGGAGATACTGAGACAAGAAGTGATGAGAGCTTGGTCCACCTTTGCTGCGAGTTGCCAAAGTATTGCACCACCTTACCTCAGTTCTGAAGATATTTTCAAGTGCAAACTTTATTTGCTTACACTTGGATAAAGGATTAAACTAAATTTATTATAGTCTAACCAAGTGCAAAATAAAAAAAATAAACTTCCAATAGTGTTTACTTTTCAATATTGTCACCTTGGCACTAAATTTCCCCGTTAGTTCTCTGATCTTTTTGAAAAGATCTCTTGTTTTTCCTTTCTTGTTTTGGTCTTCTATTTGTTGGCATTTCTGGTTTAAGTATTTTTCCTTGTCTCGTTTAGCTTGTTGTTGAACCTCTGCATTCAAATGCCATACTTCCTGCAAATTTCCTATGGCCTTCATTTTCCTCCTTTCCAGAGCAGTTTTGATTGCATCTTCTGACAGCCATTTAAACTTATTTTTCTTCTTACAAACTTTTGGAATATTCTTCTTTGCTTCTGTTTTAATTATATCTTTAATCTCTTCCCACAGTTCATCTGGTTCTCTTTCACACAAATTGAGTGTGTTGAATCTGTTCTGTATACTAATATTGTATTCAGCTGATATGTTTCCAAACGATCATATCTGATTGTCATTTGTGTTGTTTTCAGTTTCCAGTGTAATTTCACATGTATCGTAGCCACTAATAACTCTTGGTCTGTTCCACAGTCTGCACAAGTCTTGACAGACTGAATTGCAGTTCTCCATCTTCTTTGTCCAAGTATATAGTCAATTTGATTTCTGTATTCATCAGGTGTATCCATGTGTACAATCTTCTTTTGTGTTAAAAGAGGTGTTAGCAACAAACAAAGAATTCTCTGCACAAAACTCAGCATCTCTTCCCTGCAGTGTTATGAATACCTAAAACAAAACGACTTGTTATTTCTTGTTCCTCAGTCTCTCCAACCTTTGCATTCCAATCTCCAATAAGTAGCCATAAATCTCGCTTTGGTGTTGCATCTATCACTTCTTGTAAATTTCCATAAAATTCTTCAATGTTGTCTTCTTCTGGTGCCTCTGTACTGGGTGCATAAACCTGAATGATGGTCATATTCATTGGATGTCCACTCACTCTGAGAGAAATGATTCTGTCACTCACTGGATTATAACCTAATACATACCTAGTCATCTTTTTCCTGAATAAGAAAGACACTCCATTTTTACGACTTATCTCATATCCTGAGTAATACACCATATAGTCCCCTGACTGAAAATGGACCATTCCTGTCCATCTAAGTTCACTTATTCCCAATATATCCAGCTTCTTGCACTCCATTTCCATCTTTATTATTTCCAGCTTACTTTGGTTCATACTTCTAACATTCCAAGTTCCAATCCTCTATGGTTTCTTGTGAAACAGGGAGCCATTCTTTTCCAACCAGCAACATCTGTGGCCAAGCTTCCTTCTGGGTTTGATCTGGACACATCATAAAAACTAGTTCTACTTGTGGAAGCCCTCTCTTCTTCCCCAGTTGCATGTTGGATGCCTTCAGGCTTGGGGGGCTTGCCATCCAGCACTATATCGTACTTTCTCATTTTTGGCATGTTCATAGAATGTTCTTGGCAAGGTACAGAGGTAGTTTGCTATTGCCTTCCTCTGGAATATTTTTCAACTTTCCAGTCTAGATCCACACTGTTCTGTGAAAACGGGGGCATCTCTGGAAGGATGTGACTCTTCGCCACGTAGTACGATCTTGGTAAAAAAACCCTTATCCCCCATAGTATTAATAGGCAATAGAAAATCAGTTGTGTGGAATAGTCTTAAGTTTGACTGTGCCAAGATGTCAAAGTGTACCGTACATTACACATACACACACACACACACACACACACACACACACACACACACACACACACACACACACACACACACACACACACACACACACCGGCAGCTGTATATATTACATACAGCTGCCAGTGAAGAACAGTAACCTCTCAACTATTATCATTTTAAATATAATTTTGAGAGCATGTTTTATTGAAAGTGGCATTTATTGAAAGCCACTCTCTCTCCTTGCGTCAAGGTTGCCCACATCAACCCAACTGCCACTCAGAAGATATGAACTGAGCATATCTTCCGAGATATGCTCAGTTCATGTCGTCTGAAAACTGACAAACTACATCCATCCCCCTACATATAATTCTGGGTTTTTTCTGTCATGTTTTACTTTAAACTTTTTTTTCTTAGTTAATCTTTGTGAAATCCCTCTACCTTTTTGGATGAACTCATTCACATATGTGTAATATATATCAATGATATCTACTTCTGTTCTTGATGTCTCCATTTTTAATACAGTTCTGTCTATTAGTGTGCTGATAAAGTAAGAGTTATACCAGAGGCACTTGTCTCTAATAACTAAGAAATGAACATGTATACCAAAAGTAGTTATTATGCTGCATGTGGTAAATTTTTCTGTTATATCTGCCTTGATTAATAATACCAACACTTATAAAGATATCATTAATAGAATTTCTTCACTACCCAGGAATTGGACCTACTGTTATTTTATAAGTGACTATACTTCTCCTTGTTGTATTTCTTAACTGGAAACCATCACCATTTTTCCTCCCAACTATCCACATAAATAGTTTAATGAAGCATTCAAAAACAAAATATGTGATACACAAAAAAGATTAAAAATAAATTGCTAAATAATCAAACAGAAAAAGACGTAACAACAAACAAGACAAAAAGTTTAAGCACATACATAAAACACCTAATCTAATAAACAGTGTGATGTTTTAAATTCAAATAATATACCACTCCATGATGAAACAAAAACACCAAAACCAATACTAAAAATACAAATATCAAAAAATAAAAGTTGACTATCAAACACCTCTGGCTTCTAGCCCTCAAGAGTGAACCTGACCTTTCAAAGTGTAAAACCAAATGTATCACTTATTGAAAAACATATAGCCACGTGAGTACCAAGAATCATATACCTCTGGCTTTTTAAAGTTAGAAAAATCAGCATATCACCCCCTTGAGATACATCCATCCTTACGATCTTAAGCATTAGCAAACAAAATTTTGTATATAAAATATTTTCACAGCTAACTTTGTTTAATAGATATTTATTAACTGTCTCTGTAGAGATAATTTTTCCATGAATGAGTAAACAAAAGTTTGAAACATTGTGAAATTTTTGAAGATGGTGTTAATTGGGGATGAATGGTGTTAATTGGGTAGGAGTGAGAGAGAGAGAGAGTGTGTTATGCGTTATGAAAGAGGAGAGAATAAGAGAACCAGTAAAAGAAAGGGAATGAGAAAAATGTGAGAGAGTGCCGGAACCAGGAATGGAGAGATGACAGGAGAACAGGTAAGTGGGGGAGCAAAGAAAAAAAAGTGTTAGAGGAGAGAGAGAGAGTGAGTGAGTGAAGGATGCAGGTGAGTAAGGAAGAAACAGAGTGGTAAGAGGTGTGATGTATGGAGACTCGATGATTTGTGGTGTGCAAGATGGTGTTAATTGGGAGTACCAGGATGCCATATATAGGATGCCAGAGGAGTGTTTGCCTGGAGGAACGATAGAAAGTGTGGCTATGGCAATTAAGCTAGGTGAAAGGATGGATAAGATGATCATGATGCTGGCATGATTGACTTCAGAGGCAGTTTGAATCAGGTGGCAGGAGATGAGGTTCATGCTTGAGGTTATATGGAAGAAGACAGAGAAGGAAGATTGTGTGCGTGTGCATTGTCCAGTATGATAATACAGAGCTACAGAGAAAAGCATCAATAATGAATAGTGTAACAGCCAGAATGCGTTGAAAGAGAGGCTTGGAATACATGGATGCTTGGAGGGCATTTCAGGACAGAAAGGAACTGTATGCGAGAGATGGCATGCATTTGAATGAGGAAGGACATAAGCATCTGGAGAGAGAGAGAATGCTGTTCTCTGAACAAGTCAGTGTGTCAATGAAGGGAAAGTAGAATTATCAGGGTGGATGGGAGCAGGAGTAGTCTCTTGTGGAAATATACACTTGGGAGGAGGGGGAATGCATCGAGTGATCCTCAATCCAGTGGAGTCTGGCAGGGATAATGATAGGTATAGAAGCAGTGACAATGCGTTGATTCTTTATACTATTGCCAGGAGTATCCAGAACAAAGGAGATGAATTGGTGGCACCAATATCATCAGCCTATCAAAAGATTATTGGGATCTCTGAGACATGGTTGATGGAAGATGATATACGAGGGTGGTCTGAAAAGATCTCGGCCTCGACCATAGATGGCAACACTATCGGCACAATTTTTTTTTTATAAGTTGGTACATCTGTCATAAGCATCCATGTAAAATTGCAAGTCATTGTATCAAGTAGTTTGTTTTATACAGCTGTCTGAAGCAAAAGTTGCCTATATCCCTTGAAACGAATATAATTGAGTATCGTGTGGTTATGAAATTCTTTGTAAAAGAAGGTTTAACGCCAAAAGAAATTCATTCGAAGTTCATAAAAGTTTATGGGCACTCTTCTCCTTCATTCTTGACAATTAAGAAATGGGCTGCCAAGTTTAAACGTGGCCGTACCAGTCTTGAAGATGATCCATGTGAAGGACGTCCAAAAAGTGTAACAACACCAGAAATCATTGACCAAGTACACGATGTGGTATATTGGATAACCAGCGAGTCAAAGTACGTGAAATTGCTGAGACTATAGGCATTTCAAAATAATGTGTAGGATATATTTTGCATGAAGAATTGCAAATGAAAAAGCTTTGTGCAAGGTGGGTACAACACTTGCTCACAGCAGATCAAAAACGCACTCTTATGAAAATCTCTGAACAGTGCTTAGAGTGTTTTAACAAGAAAAAAAACTGATTTTGTGTGTCGATTTATTACTATGGATGAGACTTGGATTCACCATTACACACCAAAATCCAAACAGCAGTCGAAACAGTGGACAGAAGCCAATAGTTCAGCGCCAAAAAAAAAAAAAAGATAGTCTGTTTCATCAGCAGGAAAGATCATGGCATCGGTGTTTTGGGATGCTAAAGGTTTTTTTTTTTATTAATTATCTTAAAAAGGGTATAACAATACCCAGGGAATATTAGATCTTTTAACCAGACTAGACAAAAAAATTCGGGAGGAAAGACCCGGTTTGCAGAAGAAAAATATCATCTTTCATCAAGACAGTGCACCTGCCCATAAAGGTGTTTTGACAGTGGGAAAATTAAGGGATCTGCACTATGAATTGTTGGAACATCCACCCTATTCCCCAGATTTAGCTCCCTCTGACTTCTATCTCTTCCCAAAAACTAAAACTCTTCTTCTCTGGTCAGAGTAGAGGATTTTGGAGGACAAAGCACTAATGGTTTTTAAAGCATATGGTGTTATGTAGAGGTGGACGACAGGATATTTAGTGGGGTGTTACTACAAGCTAGGGAACATAGATGGTGAAGAGCAGGAGATGTTTAGGCAGTTGAGTTTGGCAAGTGCAAGAAGAATGATTGTTATGGGAGATTTTAACTACAGCAGTTGGGAAGAGGAAACTGTATATAGTAATAAGGGAATGGAATTCCAGAAAGAAGGAACATAAGGTTCAAGACTTTTAGATATGGTCACAGCATCAGAATATCTGATTATAAGCTGAGATGGCATCTCTGTCCCCAGTTGGAGAGAGTGACCATGTGGTTTTGACTTGGAAGATGAAGAGACATGCAGGGTTATCAAAGAGAAAGGAATTTTTGTGGAATTAAAAAAACATGTGATATATAGGGTGGTTCCATGGAGGAAAGAATTGGAAGGGTGAGATATCATTACTGCCTAGAAACTTGAAGGAATATTTATTAGTAGCAATAGCAAGCTGTATACTGTTAGTGAAGAAGAGAACACAATTTGGCGTGAAGTGGATATCAAACAGGAACTACAAGTTAAAAAAAAAAAAAGAGGTTATGGAAGAGGTATAAAGAGATTGGTGAAGAGCAGATGCATGAAGAATATAAGACTCAGGCAGCCATGACTAGTATGGTAAGGAAGGCAAAACTGGAATATGTGAAGAAATTGGCCATGAGATTCAAAGAAAATCCTAAGGAATTTTTTCACTATGTGGCCAGTAGGAGGAGAAATGATTGTGGAAGAATGACATTGTGGGATAAAAATGGGAATAGAGTGACTGATGCAAAGTAACATATAAATAAAGTAATAAAGTTGTTCAATGAACACTTTATTGGATTATTTTATCCTGGAGAAGTGGGTTTTAATACTATAGGTAATACGACAGGTTTGAGGTTTAGAAGTGGCAGAAGAGAGTGTGTTTCAAATACTGAGTACTCTGGATCTCAATAAAGCGTTGGGATTGGATGGAATTTTTACACCGGTTTGAGAGAATGTGCTGAAGAACTGACAGGTCCTTCGACCTGGCTTTTTAATGAAAGTCTGGTCATGGGAAAGGCAAGGAGTGGAAGGAGGTTAAGATATGCTGCTCTGCTACATAAGGGTGGTAGCAGAGTGGAAGTGTCAAACTATAGACCATGTTGTATTTCATCAGTAAAGATTTTGGAGAAATTAGTGAGGTATCATTTATAGCATTGAGCAGATGAGGGTAAAGTTATCTATGAGAGTCAGAATGGATTTGTTAAGGGTGATCTTGTTTTAGTAATATGATTGACTTTTATAATAAAGTGAAGTGTGGTTGATGAAGGAAAGGCATATTCTGTCATTTGTTTGGATTTTACAAAGGCATTTGACAGAGCACCACATGATTAGCTGAGATTTAAGTTGCAGAACATGGGTTTACATGTCTAGTTAGTGAATTGGATTTGGGATCAGCTGTCTGATAAGTATCAGACAGTTGTGTATTCGAGAGCAGTATTAAGGAGGCAGAAGATTTCAAGTGAAGTTCCACAGGACTCAGTACTGGGACCTGTATTCATCGTCATCATCATGAACCATGGGCTCACTGCCCACTGGTGTCCGATGACACCTTCACTATCTTCTTCCACCTTTCTTTGTCCAGTGCACAGTGTCTCAGTTTCTGTATACCCATTCCACAGCAGTCCTTTTTGTCATCTATCCATTCTCTGTATTGTCTATCTCTTCTGTATAATCTTCTGTATTAAATTCTCCTGTGGTTGTATCTTCCAATAGAGTTCTTCATGGTGATTTTCTGTACCTATCATATTCTTAGAATCTTCCTGTAACAAGTTCTTTCAAATGCCAAATTTTTTTTTTTTTCTTGATTCCTTATTTGTTACCCACATTTCAGATTCATACAGTGCACCGATAAAGATGCATGTTTCCAATACCCTTAGTTTTGTTTGCAGGCTGATCACTTTACTTTTCCAGATGTTATCCATGGCCTTCAGATTTGTTCTTCTCTTTGCAATCCTGATCTTTATTTCTTTTTTACAGTCCAAATCATGTCATTTTACTTCCCAAATATGTGAATTGTTCTGCATTTTCTATATCAAATATGTCTTGTCAAATATGTTTGATGTTATTTGCACCAAATACCATTCTTTGTTTTTTCAAAGTTCATAACAAGTCCAAATCTCTTTCCTTCCTCATTTAATTCAATAATAACGTCACCTGAAAATCTCAGATTGTTAATTCTCATCCCATGTACTGATATTCCTTTTGCACCTTCCTTCATTTTATCCATTGCTCTTTCTAAATGTGAGATGAAAATACTTGGTGATATTGACCCCCCCCCCTTCCTGTCTAGTACCTCTGCTTGTTGTAAACCATTCCTCCAAATCATCACCTATTCTAACTGCTGCATCTGCATTCTTATAAACATCCTTTAATATAGCTATTAGTTTTCTATCAATTCCATAGGATTCTAGCACTGCTAATGTCACTTTCTGGTTGATACTGTCAAATGCCTTCTGAAAATCAACAAAGCAATTATTTATGTTTTTGTTTTTTCTCCTAGCTTTTTCTGCTATATAACTGCATTGTCAAAATCTGTTGAATAGTTCTATTCCTAAATTCTGCTTGCTCATCTGCAGGGTATGCTTCCAATTGTGTTCTAAATCTTTCTGTCAATATCATCATCACCACCTTACCAAGGTGACTTGTCAAAGCAATTGTTCTATAATTTTTACATTCTGGCTTATTTCCTTTCTTGTAAAATGTCACTAATATCAATTTCACCCACTCCTCTGACGTTTTCCCTTCTTTCTATATCATATTACATAGTTGGTGCATTTCTGTAACCATACTTTTGGCATTACATGTAGTCATTTCTCCAATTCTTCAATCAATTTCCCAACTCTATCTAAAGCTAGTTTTTCTTCATATAACCTCAGTATTGCCACTTGTCCACTGCTGTACAATTTTATCTTTATTCATCAGCGCTTTGCCTTATTCATCTTTAATTGTGGTCTGTTTTGATTGTCACCTTCTATTAATGGTTCTAATCATTTTGTACACCTCCCTAGTTTTATGATTTCCATAGTGCTGTTCTGTATTATTGCATTGGGCTTCTAACCATTTCATCTTATCCATTCTGACTGCTTTTTTCATCTCATTACACTTTCTTCTATATTGCTCCTCTATTTGTTCTGATGTATCCCTTCTTAAGCATTCTTTTCTCATGTACTAACTTCAGCGTTTCTTGTCTAATCCATTTCTTCTTGATCTTCTCTTCTTCTGGTACTGTTTCTTCAATGGCATCTTCTATTGCCTTCATTACTCCTTTCACTCTTAGATTTGAATTTTTTTCTTTGTCCACACTTTTCAGTTCTTCTTCTAATACTGTTCTGTACCTTCTTCCTATATCTGCTTCACTTATTCTTGCTATATCTCTTCATTTCTGATGATTGGGTTTATATTTTCTTTTTAATTTCAACTTGATGTTTGCAATCTCTGATCAAACTATGATCTGAGTCCCTATCTTCTCCTTGAAAAGTTCAACACTGCTGTACTGATGTTATCCATCTTCTTTTAATTGTAATCATATTGATCATGTTCTTGGTTTTCCCATCATTTGATCATCCTGTCCATTTTCTACACTCTTTTCCTGGAATCTTGTGTTACAGATCATTAGCAAATTCTAACATATTTTCACCTCATACATTCCTTTCTCCAAAACCATATTTTCCCAACCATCATTATCTATTCCAACTTGGGCATTCCAAACTCCTTCAATAATTAGTACATCTTGCTTTGGTATTGTTTCTATTGTCTCTGTCAGATCTTAGTTAAATAAAATAAGTCAATATCCTCATCTGTGCTGTCAGATGTGGGTGCATATATCTGGACTGTTGATATATTAAATGGTTTTGCTTGAAATCTTGCTACTATGATTTGTTCATTGACTGGTTTGTAGCCTAACAGTGCCTTTGTAGCTTTTCTTTTGTTAAGAAGGAAACCAACTCCTGCTTCGTGCTTGGTGTCATGCCCTTATCATATGACTTCACATCCATTTATCTCTCCTGATGATGTCCATCACATCTCTGCCAGTCCTGGTATGTCATACTGATATCTCTTCATTTTCTCGCGAAATAATTCTAGTTTTCCTGACATCCAAAGTGTCCGTATATTCTGTGTTCCTACTGATAGTAGTTCTGTTAGTTTCTGTTCCCTTTTGGTATCCTACTTTTTGATTCAATCCTGATTGCTCAATTGGTATCGTGGACCTTGTTCATCCGGGTGACGTCTGATGCAGCATGTTTAAAAGCCGTTGGTCGTATAGCCATCAGATAACAATTTTGTTTTTTCTTTGCAGTCAGAGCATTGACACTCATCTGACGGACCCTCCTCCTTTATCCAGGCTTGGGACTGGCATGAGACCTATAAGGATCCCATGGCGGAGTTAAGACCTGTATTGTTTAACCTTTATATTAATGAGATTATCAATGAATTGCAGGGGATTATTCATTTGTTTGCAGATGATGTGAAGCTGGGAAGGGTTATTAGTAATAGTGCATTTGTGGTAGCCCTGCAAGAGGATTTGAATAAACTCGACAGATAGGTAAATGAATGGGGGTATCAGTTTAATGCAGCAAAATGTAAAGTCTTGAAGATTGTGATATATCCTTCTTAGGCTGCATATTCTGTTGGGAGAAGTGAGGAAGTCAAGGATCTGTGGATGATGATTGATAGGCACTGACATTCAGAGAACATATTGCAAAGGTGGTGAAGATAACCCAGAGGATTCCTGCAATACTGAGGAGGACACTGATCTGCAGAAATAAGAATTGTCATTCCTTTATATAAAGGCCTGATCATAATGCACTTGGAATATTGTGCTCAAGTTTGGTCCTCAGGATTTGAAAGGGATAAGTTAACTGTGGAAAGAGTGCAGAGGTGGATAAGAAAGATAGTATCAGTACTGTGCAATGTTAGTTATGAAGATAGGCTGAGGGAATGTGGACTGCAGACTTTGGTGGATAGAAGAACGAGAGGTGATATGATTGAGACTTTTAAACTGTTGAGAAGTAGGTAGTTAGTTCTTTCGTTTAGTGGAACAGGGGGAAGGAGCAAAGACAAGAGGCCATCCCTGGAAGTTACAAAAGGAAGTTATGAGCAAGAGGGTGAGGAATCGTTTCTTGGCATGGAAGGTGGTTGAACCATGGGATGCATTGCCTGATAGAGTGGTGAGAGTATGAACAGTCAGTGAGTTCAAGGCATGGTATGATTGGCAGTATTTTCCAAGATGGGTCTAGCACAGTGAGTCTTGTGACTCCATGGAGGCTTGAATTATAATAATAATAATATCTCTACAACTATGATACTTGCATATAAAGACAGTTGACTCTTTGCATCAAGTTGTCCTGGTATATTATAATTGCATTATTATTATTACTTGACACCTCCAAAGAGTCCAAAGGCTCGTCAAGGGAGGGCACCTATCCTACAACTCTCAGTCTCTCTATCAACTACAAAAACGCCATCTACTGCCCACCACCACTAATATTTTGACAGATAATCGCAAACATCAATGCCCATGGTGAGATTCAAACCCGCAATCTTTTGGCTGCAGAACAGATATGCTAACCACGTAGCAAACCAGGCTAGCAATGTATTTTACCAAAGTATTACCAGACGTAATACTGGACGTTATGGGACATATCACTATCCAAACTGGTTTTGACTTGTATTGAGGTCTCATCAGTGGGAACTAGACCCATAGAGGTACTGATAGCTTACTCAATGACAAAAATCATATATCCATATACCACAGTTAGTGTTAAATGAAAATAAGTAAAAGTTTTTGTTCTAAGTTGGAGAGGAGAACACTCATTACTCTCATATTCAGACCTTAGTCTGGCTATGCTATGTAGTTCATGTGATTGTTATTTGGCCCAATGGCCAAGATAGCTGACATCCAAATATACACTTTTGAATTTGACAGAAAAACAACAAAGAACTTGTCCATCCTTTTATTATTATCATTATTATTATTATTATTATTATTATTATTCAGACCTCCATGGAGTCAAGAGACTCATCGTGAACTCCTTGAACTCATTGACCATTCTTGCTCTCACCATTCTATCATGCAATGCATTCCATTCAACCACCCTTCCTTTCATAACTTCCAGGTATGGCCCCTTGTCATTTCTCCTTCCCACTGTTCCACCAAGTGAAAGAACTCCCCCAGTGTCAACAATCCTGTAACTACCTACTAACAGTTTAAAAGTTTCAATCATATCACCTATCTTTCTATCTACAAACTCTGCAGTCCACATTCCCTCAGCCGATCCTTGTAGCTAACACTGTACAGTCCCGAAACCATCTTTGTTTTCTGCCTCTGTACCCTTTCCAGTTAATTTACCCCCTTAATCCTGGGACCTAATTTGAGAACAGGGTCTTATACAATGGAATGATAACTGTTTTATCTGTGCAGGTCAGCATCCTTCTCAGTATTACAGCAATCCTCTGGGTTACCTTCATTCACTACCTTTGCAATATATTCCCTGAATTTCAGTTTTGTATCAATGATCACTTCCCAGATCTCTTGTCTCCCCAACTTTCTCCAGTACAGTTCCTCGAATCGAGTATGCAGCCTCCCATCAATACATCCCAAACTTCAAGGCTTTACATTTTGCTGCATTAAACTGAATTCCCATTCATTTGCCCATCTATCTAGTTTATTCAAATCCTTTTGCAGGGCAGCCACATCTGCACCATTGCTAATAACCCTTCCCAACCTCACATCATCAGCAAACAACTGAATATCCCCTTGCAATCCATTGACAATATCATTGATATAAAGGTTAAACAATACAGGTCCCAGTACTGGTCCCTGTGGGATCCCACTTGTAACCTTCTGCCTCCTTGATATTGCTCCACTATACACAACTCTGAATCCTGAACCCATTTGACTAACCTGACATCTAAACCCATGTGCTGCGACTTAATTATAAGCATATCATGTGGCACCCTATCAAATGCCTTATCAAAATAAAAAAAAAATGGCAGTATATGCCTTTGCTTCATCGAATGCTCTTGTCACTTTATTATAAAAGGCAATTATATTACTAAAGCAAGAGTGCCTCTTAACAAATCTATGTTGACTCTCACAGATAACGTTACCCTCATCTGCCCAATGCAGTATATGGTTCTTAAATAATTTTTCCAAGATCTTAACAACTATTAATGAAACACAAACTGGCCTATAATCAGACACTTCCAGTCTGCTACCACCTTTATGCAATGACACTATCTTATCTTCCTTCCATTCCTTGGGTACCTTTCCCATAGCCAGATTTTCACTGAAAAGCCGGGTCAACCGAACTGTCAGTTCTTTAGCACATTCTCTCAAAAAAAAAACCATGGTGAAATACCATCCAGTGCCACAAGCTCTACTGACATCCAGAGTACTCAGTATTTGGAACACACTCTCCTCTAAACCTTGAACCTGCCCTATCCCTCTAGTATTAAAACTTACTTCTCCAGAATGGAAGACTCCAATAAAGTGTTCATTGAACAACTCCACTAAGTCCTCTGCATCAGTCACAATGTCATTCTTCCACAATCATTTCTCCTCCTACTGGCCATATAGCTAAAAAATTGCCTAGGATTTTCTTTGGTTCTCAGGGCCAGTCTCTTCTCATATTCCAGTTTCGCCTTCCTCACCATACTAGTCACTCTCTGCCTGAGTCTTATATTCTTCATGCATCTGCTCTCCACCCCCTCTCCTTATATCTCTTCCATAATCTCTTTTTCACCTGAAGTTCCTGTTTTATATTGTTTGTCATCCACTTTACACCAAATTGTGTTCTCTTCACTCGTGGAATACAACTTACTATTGTTGCCAACAAATATTTCTTCACTATTTCCCATGCACTAATGATTTCTTGGCCTTCCAATTCTGCCCTTCATGGAACTGCACTCCCCCAAGTTGATATCTAAGACTACTATAATCACCTGTCTTATAATTCCACATACATTCCCTTTTCTTTTATATTTCTGCATGTCTATTCATCTTCCAAGTCAAAACTAGTTGGTCACTCTCTCCAACAGGGGGTAAAGATGTCATCTCAGTTATTATCAGCTCTTCTGATGCTATAACCAAATCCAAAACACTTGAACCTCTTGTTCCCTTTATTACATGTTGCCTAAGGCATCTTTCTTTCAAGAATTCTAGAAATTCCATTCCCTTATTACTACATGCATTCCCAACTTATGCTGCTGTAGTTAAAATCTCCCATAACAATCATTCTTCTTGCACTTGCCAAGTTCAACTGCCTAAACATCTCCTGCTCCTCACCCTCTGTGCTCCTTGGCTTATAGCAACATACCACTAAATATCCTGTCTTGCTTACCCTTTATCCTATCCTTTACAAATCCATGCTGACCTTCATAAAGAATGCCATGTCCATTTTAACAGAATTCTGTATTTTGTTCCTTATCAATCTCTCCAACACCTTGACCACAACTGCAGTTATACAGACTGCCTATAGTTGGAGACTTCTGTCTTAGAACCATGCTTGTGGAGTGGTACTATTTTGCGTTCTTTCTACTCCTTAGGAATTCTACCCACTGCAAGACTTTCATTAAATAACTAGGTCAAGGGCATAACCAACTGTGGTGCACATTCCTTAAGAATACGTGGTGATATATCATCCATTCCCGCAGCCTTATTCACATCTAACCCAACCAACATCTGATACACCTCTGTTTCTTTCATTTCCAATTCTCCTAATACTTACCTCTCTTCTATATATTGTACTGGATAATATATACCAGTATGATCTACGCTGATAAAATGCTCGTTCAATAATTCCAGTATATCCTTTGCAGCTGTTAGTCTGCTGCCATGACTATCCATCAATGTTAATATGCCATAATTATTTTTCCTCTTGCTTGCCATATAGTGGAAAAATTTCCTTGAGTTAAGCCTGACCAGCCAATCTCCTCTCATACTACACCTTTGCACCATGCTCGTCACCTTTCTAGCCTGCACCTTATATTCTTCGTGGGTCTGATCACCACCAACTGTCTTGTACCTCCTCCATAACATTTTCTTTTCCAGCACAGCTTGCTTGATTTCACTCCCACTCTATTTACTTGCTTAACCCTCTGTATGCAGTCATACATTGTTTTTGTCAGATACTGCCTTGTGAGTTTCCATGCATTGTCAACATCTTTTCCGCTCAGCTCATCCACCTAACTTGCTGATACTAACTGACTACAGAGCTTCCTGTAATCATCTGCTTTATACTTCCTCATGTATCCATTTTTGGCAGGGACCTTTTCTTGTTTCATCACTTCCCAAACAAGTACCTCATGATCACTCTCAACATCTGGCAGCAGTGTTAATACCTCATTAACAACTAACTACATCTTGTGAAGTTATCACCAAATCCAAAACATTAAAGCCTCTAGTTGCTTCAATCACATTCTGCTTAAGATACACATCTCTCAGAAATTCCACAAACTTACTCTCCTTGTTCCCATACATTTTTAGATTGCATTATTTTTTACATTATTAAAATATTATTTTACATAGTTTACAATAATGTAAACTATGTTTACATTATTATACTGAGGAGTAAATAATATTCATGGTATGCAATATATTAGGGTTTTCTTTGTCATTAAATTAGTGAAATGTTAAAAGTAAATAGAAAATTACAAGGTTGAAGTTAAATGAAAGTTCTAAATATACATACTTGTTCGTTGCATGCAGCATAAATGAATATTTTAGTATAGCAAGTCAGAAATTCTAGAATATCTATAAAATTATAATTATGTAATATTGTGGATCACAGCTTGTATGTTGGTTATTATTTACCAGCATATTAACTTATATATATAAATATATAAGTTAATATGCTGTTATATAAATATAAGTTATATATATCTATGTTATATAAATATAGATATATATAACTTATATATATCTATAAAATTATAATTATGTAATATTGTGGATCACAGCTTGTATGTTGGTTATTATTTACGAGCATATTAACTTATAACCAGTGCAAAAACACTGGTCAGAAAACACAAGCTGCTTCAATCAAGTAACTAGCAAAGTGAGAACTAAAGTTATCCTATGCATCTACTGAAGTTAGATACATATGTAGCTTATCTGTTGGTCTTAGAATCCCCCAAATTTTGGGTAAATTAATCTAGCAATACTTGTTCTTATTAGGGTAGTACACCATTTCCAAATATAGAATCTCAGATATGTTGACTGTATGTTTGCCACCATTTGATTCCACTTTGTTGCCAAACTTTAAATACGTTCCTAAGCCACCTAAACAAATAAAAGACACATCCAATTAACCGTGGATATTGTAAACAATAACGTTCTTCCTTTTCTGGACACACTTGTCATAGATTCTCTCAGGCTGATGTATCATCAGCCTTCACAGATGAGCCAGTACATACACAAAGACTCATTCTATTATCAAAATTAAGTGTCATCAACATCCTTGAAAATATTATTATTATTATTAAACAAGACCTCATGGAGTCAAAGCCTCATCTGGGAGGTCCTTTTATCACACACACATCTCATCATACCGTGTCTTAAACACACTCAAACTCCTTGCAGACACCACACTCTCAGACAAGGCATTCCAATCATTCACAACTCTGCACGAAAAAAACCTGCCTCTCACTCCCCTACTCACACCCTCTTTATACAGTTTCCAGGGATGACCTCTGGTTCTCCCCTGATCTCCCACTATTCTCTGTAGAACTTCTCCACCATTGATCTTGTAACAACCCCTTACCAACTTGTAGGTCTCTATCATATCTCCACTCTTCTTCCTATCCACTAGACTCTGCAAGTTGCATCTTCTCAATCTTTCCTCATGCTCGACATTCCAGAGGTTAGAAACTACCTTAGTCAGTCGCGTCTAGACCCTTTCCAACATCTCTTCATTCTTCTGAACACCAGGTGACCAAATCTGGGCACAGTAGTCCATGTGTAGCCTAATCAAAGCCTTATACAATGGAACAAGAATCTCCCTACTTCTACACGTCAGTGTCCTCTGCATCATTCCCAGAAGTCTTTGTGTTGTCTTCACCATTTTGGCGATGTGTCCCCTAAATTTTAGATCCTTATCCACTATCACCCCCAGATCTCTTATTTCCTCTACCTCCAACAATATATTCTCACCAAGCATAAATTCTGCATCCCATCTTTGTTTTCCAAATTTTAAAACCTTACATTTTGCAACATTGAGCTCATATCCCCATTTGCTTACCCAATCACTCAATTTATTCAAGTCTTCTTGCAAGGCCACAACATCTTCACTACTCTTTATGGTTCGTCCCAACTTTGCATCATCTGCAAACAACTGAATATCTCCATCCAAATCTTCACCAATATCATTAATATACAAGTTAAATAGTAATGGCCCTAAAACAGACCCCTGAGGCACTCCACTAGTGACTTTCCTTTTCCTGGATATCACACCCCCATACACAACTTGTTGATACCTATCAGATAGCCAGTCTCCAATCCAATGCACTAATCTAATATCCAACACTATCTGCTCTAGTTTGACTGTCAACTTATCATGAGGTACTCTATCAAAAGCTTTTGTGAAATCCAAGTATATTACTGTGTATCCTTCTCCTCTGTCCAAGGAAGCAGTCACTTTATTGTAATAAGTAAGTAGATTACTAAAACATGACCTCCCTTTAGCAAATCCATGCTGTCCATCAAAGATTATACCATTGTTGTCAACCCACCTCTGGATCCTAGTTCTTACAAGTTCTCATAAGTGTTTAAATAGAGCTCTAACATTTTGCTCCCATGAGCAGGCTCTGAAAAATAAGCAAAAGATTTATAAAGAATGCCTACAACAGGAAAGCAATCAACAGAACCCTTCACAAGAGTGCTACCAAAGATAAATAAAGATCAAAATAAAGGCCATAACCATTCCTTTGCATGGAGAGTTGTACATAGTTGGAATGTATTGCCTGGAAGTGTCGTGACAGTAAATGCATTCAAATCGCTGTTTGACTTCATGGAGGTCTAACAATAACATGCTTCCTTTTCTAAGCACACCTGTCACTCAGATTTCCTCAGGCCATCTTTCCTTCATGGTCAAAATTAATAATTATTATTATTATTATTAACATTTATGAAACATCTGAAAAAATACAATGCAAAAATACAATATTAAGGCAACATTCAAACTACCGACAGAATTGAAATGCCAACTCTGTTCCTCTGGAGAACCCCTCATTGTTATACCCCTGGGAGAGCGGGGGGGGGCTTCAGTAATGTGTTGTTTGCTTCCAATTCCTGGAAGCAAACAACACATTACATTCTTTAATTATGGAAAAGGCCATATTAGAAAGGCCTGAGCCTTTCTAATATGTACTTCAAAATGCATCACAGAAATGACTTTAAGGTGTCCAGTTACATTTTACCAAACTTGGTTATGAAAGAAAATTCAAAGAAACCTGTGAGTTGCTAATCCATCACTCCCAATCTCAGAAGAAATGATGGCTTAAGAGTCTTAAAAGTCTGAAAGGCCCATCTGCAACCAATATAACTATGTATGGCAGAACTTCACAAACCTCCAAACGCAAGGAAACAGGAGAAATATAGATTAGTGTCTGTCGACCACTGGTTGTAAACTAAACAGAATCTAAAAATAACAAGACTGTAGAGAATTTAACTAGTACCAGTTGATATTGTCCCACTTATTTAAGTGTTTACTTATAACTTTTATTTAATTTTTGCTCTTCTTTTTCTTTCTCTCATCAGATATCAGGCTAGGGTCAAATAGCTCACCAGAGCAGTGTTATGCTATAGCTTATTAAAGCATATTGTGATGCAATGTGTGTGTGTGTTCATTCCTAATGATGACCTTGATATAAAGGTTGAAACAGTGAATGCTACTTTATCTTAGTTTTAATTCACTGTTCTAACATGGGCGAGCATCTCCATAATTTCACATAGTGAATGCTGACCATAGTGCAACCACAAAAGAAAGAAAGAATTATTATAAACAAGCATCTCCATAGTGTCCAAAGACTCATGTTTACAATAGATATTGACAATACCTATCATACCTCTTCTTGAACTTAATCATTGGAAAGCACTCACGACAACCTCTGGCAATCATTTTACTCATTCACCACTCTTCAAGCAAAAAATCAAGTCCACAGTGCTTTAATAGCCATACTCTTTCCAGGGTGCTCCTTGTTCCTTTCCCTCTTGTCATCTATTAAAAAAAATCCTTCTGCTATATTAAAAAATGTCTTCTGCATCAATCCTATAAAACTCTTGTAGTAACTTCTGTTTCATGTCCCTTTTACCCTGCCTATCAACTAACTTTTGTGAAGTGCAAATCTTCATATCTATCCTCCTAGGATGCATTCCACAGACATTGTCCATCTTTTTCACTTGACTCTTTGTCATCTCTAAAAAAAATCTTGGTAGCTAAATCTGTTTAGTCTGGATATGGCTGTATCAAAGTCTTATAAAGAGGGATAATAAACCTTCCTTTTTCTATTTGTCACTGTGCTTTTCATCATCCAAGTAATCCTTTGATATATTTTGCTCACTTTTGCAATATATCCTCTCAACTTCAAGTTTTCAACTACCATCACCACCAAATATTTAGCATAATCAATGTTTTGTAGTCCATTTCTCTCAGTGTAGTATCCAACTTGTAGACTTTTTTCATTCCAAACAGAATTAATTACCTTACATTTTGCTATATCGGTCTCTTTAAATTGTCCTGTAGTATCTCTGTATCACCTTTTATTAACTATTGTGTTACCCATTTCTGCATCATCAGAAAATATCCAAACATTTTTCTTAAAATTATTTTATGTGTCATTAAATATAAAAATCAAACAGCAACGATTCAAGTACGGAGGTTTGCAGCACTGATGGAACCTGTCTTCTCCTGTATTTTGTTCCTTCATACATCATTTTCTTATGTCTGCCTATCAGCTACCTTCTTATCCATATCACAGTTTCAATAACCATCCTCCTTTGCTCTAATTTATGTAATAATTTTATGTGCTCTTCTGTAAAATCTTTCTGCTAAATCCAGCATTATCATTGTGTAGTGATTTCTTTTATCTGTCTCAGTTGTCATTTTATTATAGAAAGTGGTTAAATTAATAAGGCAAAACTAACAGCACTCTTCACAAAACAGTGCTCCTTCCTCCACCCATAGAACCATATTCCTGTCCACCATTACTGAATTTTGCCGTTGATCTTCTTGTCTAATACCTTAACCACTATTCCTAAGAAATTGATCTATGTATTTGTTACTTCTTTCTTGGAACTTAATTTTTTTACCTCTTTACACTCCCTTAGGATCTAGCCAGAGTTGATTTAAATTCAACAACTTAATCAGAAACACTCTAATTCCCTGGTTATGGCTTCATTAAGATTCCGTAAATATCCTTAGTAATCCCTGGTTCCTCTACTTCTATTCTCACTGCTGCATTTTCACCTTGGATTATTGCCCTAAGTAAGTGATTACTCAGTAACTCAACTTTCTTATTTCATCTTCTTCTGTTGTCTCCATACCATCAGCATTCATTAAAGTTATCCTACTGTAATCATTTTTCCTTTTACACACCACATAGTGAAATAAGTATTTAGGATTTCTTTTGGCCTACTTGGCTAACTTTCTCCCATAATCTGATTTGCTATCCTTACCTTGCCTGTGCTTTTTACTGTATATATGAGCCTACTGAACATCTTGCTCCTTTATCCTATACAACATTTTCTTTGTTCCATTCTTCTTTCTTATTATTTTTATTTTTGCTCTTATTGCTTAACAATGCTAATTATTCATTTGACTCTTCCCTTGTGTATTCTCCTGAATTGGTTATACAGTTTGACTGCCTTCCTGACTGTTCTTCCTTTGCTACCTCTTCTTCCTGGCCTCTAACAGTAACCAATAATATATTTTGTTCTGTTGATCTTTATGTCACACCAGACTGACTCAAATGCAATGCCTCTTACATTTCTTTCTTCCTACTAAGTTCTGCTGTTGTTAGTTGCAGTTCTGTTATTGTTAGTAGTATCTCCCACCATCCTGTTCTTTCTCATCTCTTAAAATGCTATACTCTTTATGTTTTATAACTAGATCATGCTTTATCAAATAAAATCTCATGAATGCTGTAACTTTTCATCATGTTGAACTATCCCATAAGATATTTGCACATATAAATTCACTATCTCCTTGGGTTACAACTATTTTTACACCTCATACTGACTATCCCATTCAAATTCATAACCCATGATATTACACTCAGACTTAAAATCTTTATTCTCTCATTGTTCCTGTCTGTAGCTTTCATTAACTCTTTCATCTTCTCTTCATACCATTTGTACCTCTCAAAATAATCAACTTTCGTTTTCTCTCTCTTTCTGATCTAATGTTTTAAATCTCTATTATAGGTAAGGACATTCATTCTTATGTTATCTCTAATTGTTATGAGAGGTAGGTTGGGAAAATTTTCTACAACTATTTCTCATCCAGAGCATATAATAATAAGGTCATATATCTTTTTTTTTGGTTGTGGGTGGGTGTGGAAAATATGACTTCTGCATTCATTACCTCAGTACTTTCACACAAATGTCTCCCACTGATGAAAATGCCACAAACTTTTATAGTTGAGTACTAACAGTGACACTCTGCTCAATAATTTAACGAAGTTCTAAGAATCCCAAGCAAGAGGGATTCTACTTTCATAATTGTATATGGTTGCCATCCAATAAATGTCATCAGGAGGTATTTAACATCAGATATGCAACCTGTGACATTAGTAAGTGACTGGAAACAGTAAAACATATATTTTATAGCTTCACTGTTGCCCTGTATGTTTAGAACAGACTATGCAATGTGTTGGGCATTTCATTACTCAGAGCAGAACGAGTGTTTCCCCTCCAGTACCTCTCGCCACTAGTTAACAATGGAATTTATGAATATCAAAATAATTTTTACTAAATAGCTTAAGGAAATTACAACGTACAATAGAATATATATTAAAACAAATTTTAATACACTTCCAATATTTCGGCAACGTCACGTTGCCATTATCACAGGAACTTAAATACAAGACACGTGCACGCAAGCACAACACACAGTAAATGAGGAACGAAGCAGGAAGCTACTCTTTCTCCTAAAAGTCCTGATGGTGCCCCCTAGCGACAATGTTGGTATTCTTGGCTGATTGGGCTGAAGGTCTTCTGATGTAGGTTTCCCAAATTTTTGGGCAGTCTCATGCAACCAAATTTGTTTAGGTTTGGATTGTTTCTTAGGGCTGAGGCTGATTCCATGAATAGCCTTTCATATTTGAATTTACTACAGTGTATTATCGTGGCTTTCTTCCACCACATTCTATGGCTGTATTGGTTTAACTCCATACCCCCCCCCCGTATATATGTACTCCCAAAAATACATAAAGAAAATGTGCCATTACATCCCATAGTGGATGGCATTGATTCCCCCACATACAAACTAGCTAAACATTTGGCCAAAGCCCTTATACACTATACTGGCAACACACTTTCACACACACAAAAAAACTCAGCCCACTTCATAGCCAGCATAGAAAACCTTACACTCAAACACACTGATGTAATAATCAGTTTTGATGTCTCCTCCCTATTCACAAATGTCCCACTCAAAGAATCCTTAGAGCTAATCCAAGCTAAATTTTCTCCCGATATCACAGCCCTATTTCAGTTCACAATGAATTCAGGCTATTTTGTTTGGCAAGGAAAATTCTACAAACAAATAGAGGGGGGACAGCCATGGGTTCTCCACTCTCCCCAACCTTGGCCAACTTTTATATGGAGACTTTTCAAGAGAAAGCCTTAAACTCTGTCCCACAAAAACCAACCATATGGCTTCGCTATGTTGATGATGTGTTCACTATTTGGCCACATGGCTCCGATGCACTCCTCTCCTTCCTAACACACTTAAACAACCAACACCCCAGAATCAAGTTCACCCTGGAAGAAGAAAAAAACAACTGCCTTCCTTTCTTAGACACACTAGTCACCCGCCAGGCTGATGGAACCTCGGTTTTCACAGTTTATAGAAAACCCACCCATACAGGCAGATACATTCACTAACAATCCCCTCCCCCTCCCTCTCACAACAATATGGTGTCATTAAGACACTACACAACAGGGCTAAACTTATCTGTTCAAATGTTCAATGCCCTAACCACAGAAGTAAACCACAATCTCAACACTTTCTTAGCCAATGGCTACCTCCCCCAAAAAAAATCCAAAAAATATTCAAACCAATACCCCCCCCCCCCCTTCACAACAAGGATTACTCTAAATCCATCACCATTTCCTATATCCAAGGCACCTCGGAAAAAAATTACAAAAATCCTAAAAAAACATGACTTAACTTCTTGTTACAGACCTTATAAAAATTTGGCATCCCTTATCCGCTCCACCAAAGACCAACCGTCCCCCCCCCCCCAGACCTACCTGTTGTATATCAAGTCCCTTGCAGCTGTAAGTTGTCCTACTTTGGCCAAACAGGCAGGACAGCTAATATCAGAATTTCAGAACACAAGGACTACATCCAGTTTCACCAATACAGCCAGTCTGGTCTTGCAGACCATGCACTGGATTCCTTCCATAGAATATGGTGGAAGAAAGCCACGATAATACACCATAGTAAATTCAAATACAAAAGGCTATTCGTGGAATCAGCCTCATCCCTAAGAAACAATCCATACCTAAACAAATTTGGTTGCATGAGACTGCCCCAAATTTGGGAAACCTACATCAGAAGACCTTCAGCCCAATCGGCCAAGAATACCAACATTGCTTGCTAGGGAGCACAATCAGGACTTTTAGGAGAAAGAATAGCTTCCTGCATTGTTCCTCATTTACTGTGTGTTGTGCTTGCGTGCACGTGTCTTGTATTTAAGTTTCTGTGATAATGGCAACGTGACATTGCCAAAATATTGGAAGTGTATTAAAATTTATTTTAATGTATATTCTATTGTACGTTGTAATTTCCTTAAGCTATTTAGTAAGAATGTATAACCAACATCTAAGCCTTTCCATGAGAATCAAAATAATTTTGATATTCATATATAATGACTTAAAATATAATTTATGGAAAGTTGGAAAAATTATGATTTTGAAATACGACATACAAATGCTTTACATTATTTTGTTATAGAAATTCAGTTTCCAATTTTAGTATTTAGAAAGAAGTGTTCTAGGAAATGCCAAGTCTTGTTTGTTATACTTGACAGTAAATTATATTGCTTTAATCAAGTGTAATATGGCGAACCCGAGGTACCTGATGCTGGACCATACCTTATGTCATGTAATATACATCTGTTATATTATCTATAGGATGGTTCCTACTCTTATTTCTTTCTATCCTTTTCTTCTTTCTTGTTACTCCCCCCCCCATGCTATTAGAGTAATCGAGGGCTCGGGGTGATTCTTTCACTGTTTCTACTTTTTTTTATCTCTTCATGCATAGAAAGCAACGGGAAACCACTATGCTTCTACTTTTCCCTAGTTTGGATGAGCAGTAAAAATCAAAATGACGAGCAATGCACAGCTCAGGATGGGTCCCCTGGGTCCGGAACTGCGCAATTGGCTACCAGGGAGGTTACTTGTTTCCGTATGGATATGGACCAGATTGCATGTCAGTCATATGAATCTTCTTTACTAAAGCCTGCGGGAGGTGAAGTGGAAGATGGAAAGTATTCATGTGGAAAAGGGGCTAAAAGTAATTTTCGCATTGGATCTTGGAATGTGAATACCTTACATCAAACTGGAAGATTGGAGATTGTAAAGATGGAGATGCTAAGATTGAAAATAGATGTTCTGGGAATGGCTGAGGTGAGATGGAAAGGAAAAGGTGATTTTAGAACAGAGGATGGAATAAAAAATAATTTACTCAGGAGGGGAAGAGCAACATCAAGCAGGTGTTGGAATAATATTGAATAAACAAGTGGCAGGATGTGTGGAAGGCTACTGGCAAATCTCAGACAGAGTTTTAGTGGTAAAGTTGAAAGCAAAACCAAGAAATATTCTACTTATCCAGATATATTTACCTACTTGTGATTATGAGGATGAGAAGGTAGAGAGAGTTTATGGCGATATAGAACAGGGCTTGAAATGTAAAGAAACAAAAGATATAATTATAATACAAGGCAATATGAATGCAAAAATCAGAAGAGGAAGGGAGGAAGATATTGTTGGGATATTTGGATTGGGAGTGAGAAATGAAAGAGGAGATATGATGTTGGATTTCTGTAGAAAGCATGATTTAGCAATTATGAACACTTGGTTTAAGAAACATCCAAGAAGATTGTACACATGGAAAGCCCCAGGGGAGGATATAAATAGTAGAAGAAATCAGATCGATTATATTTTGATAAACAAAAGATATAGAAACATTATAAAAGATGTGACAACATATCCAGGAGCAGACTGTGATACAGATCACATATTGTTGTCAACTAAGGTAAGGATTAATCTAAAAAAGGTAACTACAGGGAAACGGAACAAATCATGGAACATGGAGTGGCTGAAGATACCAAGTACAGCGAATGAATTCTATAAATAGAAATATACAAATAAATGATGATGCAAGTGAAAAATGGAAGATTCTGAAGGAAAGCATAATTACTGCTACAGAATTGCATTTAGTCAAAAAAAAGAAAAGGAAAGAGAGAAAAGAAAGAAACCATGGATGACGGAAAATATTTTGAGGAAAATAACACAAAGAAGAAAGTTAGTTAATAGTAAAACAGAGGAGAAAAAAAAGCAGTATAAAGACTTGAGTAGAGAGATACAAAGAGAGAGAGATAAGAAGGAAAAAGGAAGAGTGGTTAGATGAAACAAGTAAAGATACAACAGCAAAGGCAGAAAGAAAGGACATAAAAGGTGTTTATAAAAACATTAATATGATGACAGGAAGGAGAAAGATTATTATTATCCTGGGCAACTCCAAGGAGTTGACAGACTCATCGAGGGAGGCCCTAACATCATGTCAAGAACAACTATTCGACATTCACACAGTATCTATCATACCTCGCCTTGGCCTCATTCATGGTCGTAGCACCCACAACAGACTCTGGCAGCTTATTCCACTCATTCACCACTCTCCAAGTAAAAAACCTAGCTCTAACACCCTTGTTAACCACATTCTTACCCAGCTTCCATGCATGGCCCCTAGTCCTCCCACCACCAGTCCTATTTTCAAAAATATCTTCTGGATTAATCTTATAGAAACCCTTCAGTAATTTGAATGTCTCAAATTACTGAAGGGTATCACCCCTTTTCCACCTATCGACCAATTTTTGCACCCCACAAATCTTCAACCTATTCTCATAAGGTTCATTCCACAGACCTGCTATCATCTTGGTCACTCGTCTCTGGATCCACTTCACTTCCTCCCCATTACGAAGAAACCCTGGCACCCTTAACTGGACACAGTAGTCTAGATGGGGTCTTATCAAGGCTCGATACAGAGGAACAATAACTTGTTTGTCTCTGCATGTTAAAGTATTTTTCAGAAGCCAAGTGATTTGGTGAGCTGATTTAGCCACTTTTGCAATGTGCCCCCTAAACTTAAATTCCCTATCCACCAACACTCCCAAATCCCTGGCCTCATCAATCTCCTGGAGTATGGTTCTGCCAATGCGATATACTGCTGCTATTCTTTTCACCCCAAAATGCATAACCTTACACTTTGCCACATTAAATTGACATTCATTTTTCCTAGCCCAGTGCTCCAAACTATCCAAATCATCCTGTAAAATTTTAACATCCTGTGCACTCACAATTGCTCTACCCAACTTTGCATCATCAGCAAACAAGTGAACACTTCCTCTCAGATCCTTTCCTATATCATTGATGAACAAATTGAAAAGTAGTGGTCCAAGAACAGAGCCCTGCAGCACACCACTAGTCACAAGCCGTCTTTTGGACTCAACTCCTGAATAAACCACTCTCTGGTATCTCTCCATCAACCACCCTCCTATCCATCTCACCAACCCTATATCCATCCCCATCTATTCCAGTTTACTGATTAGGGTTCCATGTGGTATCCTGTCAAAGGCCTTGGCATAGGTCCAGTAGAATCACTGTAAACCCATTACCCTTATCCAGTTCAGCCATCACTGTGTTATAAAACATGAGCAAGTTACTGAGGCATGATCTACCCTTCACAAAACCATGTTGTCCCCCATACAATAGCCCATTTTCATCTATCCAATCCTGTATTCTTTTCTTGACTAATTTCTCTAAGACCTTGACAACGATTCCTGATATGCTAATCGGTCAGTAATTTACAACAGCAGTCTTGGAACCACCTTTATGCAATGGAACTATTTTCCCCTCTTTCCACCCCCTCGGGACTAACCCAGACCTGAGGCTCAAATTAAACAAAATGGTCAAGGGTACTGACAATTCTTTAGCCGCTTCTCGTACGACAAGAGCTGGTATACCATCCAATCCCACAGATGTATTGACATTGAGGTTATGCAATAGACTACTCACCTCCACTTCATTCACCACAATTCCCATATAATCTACTATTTCATTCATTTCTGCAATGTCACCACCTGGATGATATATTCTTGCAAAGTGCTCACTCAGTAAATCAACTATATCAATTGATTCAGTTACCTCCCTACCATCGGCATTCTTTAAAATCATTCTGCCATATACATTTTTCCTTTTACTTGCTACATATCGAAAAAACTGTTTAGGATTCTCTTTAGCCTGCATTGCCAATGTTCTTTCGTAATCCTTTTCTGCTTTTCTTACCACACTCGTTACCCTTCTGGCCTGCGCTTTATACCATTTGTGTGCCTGACGGTCACCTTTCTCCTGAAATTCCCTCCATAGTTGTTTCTTTTTTTGCAGCTAAAGCTTAATGGTGTTATTCATCCATTTAACCCCTACTTGATTTATTATTCGGACTCTAGGTATACAGTCAGCCATTGCTTCATGCAAACACTTCTTAACTGCCTCCCATGCACTATCAACTTCTAGTCCTTGCAGTTGTGCATGCCATGGTACTGAACCAATCAAACTCCTAAGTTTGTCATACTTTCCAGCCCGATAATTCCACATGTGCCCTGTCTTAATTGTAAATTCCACACCTTTAGCCACCTCCCAAGTCAAGACCCTATGATCACTCTCACCAATTGGTGGCAATGTGGTCATATTTGTTACAGCCAAATCCTCAGATGTAATTACTAGATCAAGCACTCTCTGATCCCTAGTATTTTCCATTACATGCTGTCGCAGATAGTTATCCCTTAATAACCGCATAAAATCCAATTCCTTCCTCCCGTGTGTCCTCTCCTCTTCAATCAATGCAACCATAGTTGAAATCTTCCATAATAATTATCCTCCTTCCACTCATTTCTTCTATTTGCTTGTGCATACTGTCTCCACCATCTTTTCCATCACCTGGTCTATAGCAGCACCCAATTGTATATTTTGTTCTGCTAGCCACAATCTCACACCAAATGGCCTCAAATGTGCTCTTTTCTCTATCCTGCAATTCAACTTCTATTCTCCTTGGCTGCAGCTCATCAGCTATCATCAACAATATTCCTCCCCCATTTTATTCTCCCTGTCATTCCTGAACACACTATACCCATCACATTCAGTCCCACTAGCTATATCATCTACAGTCAGCCATGATTCACTAATGCCAATAACCTGTGGTCTGGAAGTGCCAACCATGGCCAAAAATTCTTCCTTCTTGTTCCTAATACTCCTAGCATTAGTGTACATGAATTTCAGACCCCCATTAGCCCCATCCCTATCTTGATGCCTTATTTTAACTATCCCATTCTGATTTGTTGTACTTATTCACTCGGGCATATTATACTCATTCATACATTCAACCCTCCCTAAGGTCTATATATCTACTTAACCCCCCCCCCTTAATAAATCTAGTTTCCCTGATTTTGCACAACCACTACATTCAGCAACACTTTTTCAAGTCTCCTTACACCATATCCATTCAAATGCAAGCCATGCATCTTATATAGATCGTTTCGCCCATCGTCCACAAATTCCACACCACTCGTCATACATAACCCACGCATAAAGTCATTTACAATTATGGCCCTCCTCTTAAACACTTCACTGTCATACCGCGGCAAAAGACTAATCATCCTAACTCTCTCACTCTTTTCTTTTGTTACCTCAAACAATTCATTCAGGTCCTCTATCATTTCCATTTTATCTCCTTTCAAATCATTCGTACCTGCCACAACAATCATTTCTTTCACCCTTTCCTTTTGCTCTCTAATAGACTCAGTTACATCCTTTATTGTTGCACCAGGTTGGTACGATTTTGTCAAATCCTCTACTAACACACCTCGTACTAACGTGTCTCCATACAGCACTCTCTCCTTCATTTTGTTTACATTCACACTCATACGCTTATTTTTCCTATCATACTTTTTATTATTGGCTGGTACACTCAGTCGACTATTGTTCATACGCTCTAGCTGCCGCTTTGCCCTTTGTATTGCTCTGCTTAACAACGCGATCTCCCTCATTGTGTCTATCTCATCTTTTTTATTCTCTGTAAAACCATTAATTTGCTCTGAATTAATACCATCATTCACACTTTCTACATTCACGCCCTCACAGTTCTCTGATACAACCTCGCCATTTCTTGTCATATCACTATTTTCTTCATTCTGAAGTTTGACAAAAATATCACACTCACGACCTGAAATACACTTTAATTCCTCATTCTCCTTACATTTTCTACACATTCACTCCTTTATTATCATCTAACCATACTCCGACCGCCCTCCGCAAAGCGTACATTTTGCAGATAGTACACTGAATCATCTCCTTTATATTACCGTTATTGAATAAAGATGGCGAACCATCATTACTGGCCGCCATTTTCCTTCCTACGGAGCCATACTTACTTCTAACGTATTTTATCAAATTTTAAAATGAAACACCAAAAACACACAAACAGACACACTAAGATACGCAAGGCAAACAAAACTACATAATATTCAAGTAAATTTATCAACGATAACTTAAAATAACACTTATCTTATCAGGAGCTCTCACAAACACAAACGACTACGAATCCCTCTAGCAATCCGTCTCTCAAGATGCTAAGGACTGAAGCAATCAAGAATGAAAGAGGTGAAATTCTGATAGAAAAAGAGAAGATATTACAGAGATGGGAAGAATATGTAAGTAAACTTTATGAAGACAGGGAAAGAGGAGAAAATCATAGGAAAGAACATCGTGGGCAGAGACTGTGCATCATGAGGGAGGAATTGAATCTAGCAATTCAAAAGATGAAAGAAGGAAAATCACCTGGAATAGATGGTATACAGATAGAACTTATAAGGAATATAGGTGAAAAAGGTATGGAAGTGTTATGGCAAATTATTAACGGAATTTATGAAGGACAAGAATTACCAGAGGAGTTTAGAAGATCAATTTTTATCCCCATTCCAAAAAAGACGGGAGTTTTAGACTAATAATTTTAGAACGATAAGTCTTATAACTCACACAGCAAAAATTCTGGTGCAAATAATTTTAGAGAGAATTAGGAATAAAATAGAAAAAGAAATGAATGAGGAACAGTTTGGATTCAGAACCAACAGAGGAACTAGAGAGGCTATAGCTTGTCTAAGAATTATTGGGGAGAAAACACTAAACCATGGTGGAAAGTTGTTTTTGGGATTTCTAGATTTTGAAAAGGCATTTGATACAGTGAAACATGAACGGCTTTTTGACATTCTAGAAAATACTGATATTGACTCTTATGACTTGGAAATTTTAAAGAGATTATATTGGTCACAAATAGAGTCAGTATGCGTAAATGGAGAGGAAACAGGAGAATTCCCAGTGGAGAGAGGAGTTAGACAAGGATGCAAGTTATCACCATTATTGTTTAACTTTTATAGTGAACAAATATTTAGAGAGGTACTTGAGGATGTAGAAGAAGGAATAAAAATAAACGGAAGAATCATTAATAACTTAAGATATGCAGATGATGTAGTGGTGATGGCAGAAAGTGAAAATGGGTTACAACAAATTATTCAAAGAATTGAAAACTCTTGTAAAGAGTATGGACTAAGAATTAACACAAAAAAGACCAAGATAATGATAATGGGTAGAAAAAGAGGAGATAATGTAAAAATAAGATGTGGAGGAAAGATTTTAGAAGTAGTGGAAAGATTTCAATATTTAGGTAGCTGGATCTCAGAGAAAGGAACTTCAGAGTTGGAATAGGCAAAGCTAAATCGGCATTTATGGAAATGAAGAGAATTTTAATAAACAAGAACACTAAAATAGGCATTAGAATTGGAATAGTTAAAGCAACAGTTTGGAGTATTGCAAATTATGGAAGTGAGTCATGGACACTCAGAAAGAGAGATATGGAAAGAATTAATGCATTGGAAATGTGGTGTTATAGAAAGATGGAAAAGATTAGCTATACAGAAAGAATATCGAATCAAGAAGTTTTAAGACGAGTTGGGATGGAAAGAACACTGCTAAAGAATATTATGCAAAGAAAGACCAGATTTGCAGGACATCTTCTGAGAGGTTTTTCGGAACACCTGACAAGAACTATATTACAAGGGAACGTTGAGGGAAAGAGAAGACGTGGAAGACCAACTAGAGAGTGGTTTAATGACATCATGAAATGGACTGGTTTAAGAATGATGGAAGCGACAGACAGAGAGAAATGGAGAAGAGCTGCTCATCTGCTGCAACCCTCTTGCTAGAGGATGCTACCGGACGACGACGAATATATACCCAATGACTGGTTCACGTGCATGCCGAGGCTGTTGATTTCACATCATTTGCCTTGGTATCCCATAATTCAAAATCATTATGGGAAGAGTTACCATCGACCTGTTTTAACATTTATTGATGTCTCATGAAGAAGATACCAAGATTTTCCATATACAAGTAGAAAAAAAAATTTATATTACATTATTGTATGCTCTGGATGAGAGAGTATTGCGTAAAGTTTTTCCAAACCTATCTCTCATGCCATAATGTCCTTAGTCTTGGCACTCAAGAAACCTGATTTCATCATGATTAAGCATTCCTCTTATTATAGAAATACCATACTATATGTTCTCTACCCTTTTTCTTATCTTCTTTTTATTGGTGTGTGTGTGTGTGTGTGGCAAGGGGGGGGGGCTTTCTATAAAGAAAACATTAAAAAAAGTGACTTGTTTGAAAGATTTGTAACCACTATATCAAGAAAGACAGACAGTAAATTGATTCTTTTTTTTTTTGTCAACGGTGCAGTGTATTATTAAAAGGATGGAGGTTTAACCGGCCCTGACTTGTATACATGTCAGAGTTATCGTGGATGCAAACTGCATATTAAAATTATAATATCATTTATAATATATTGAAATATATGATGGATATGGAGTGCATGAGTAACAATATATGTCATCCATATTGATGCCAGTGTAGCTAGATGTCAGGACATGTGGAACATATGCAGAACTACTAAGCAGGTTGACAGGCTTAAGAGGCAGCATGAAGCAGTACTATGGTATAAAGATCTGCAAAGGAAGAATGTTGACAGTGCATGGGGAATAGTCAAGGAAGCAAATGCTTGTGTAGCTCAATAGAAGTGGCATGTGCCTTTCATAGTGCTAGATTACCCAAAGAGAGAGAGAGAGTATAATAAGTTTGATTCTAGTCGCCAACTAGAGGAACTTTTACTAAGTCTTTTTTCAACTGGTTTCCGAGTTAGTCAATCTCTGGCACAGGTAAGTGGGTTTTTCGTCCTGTAAACTCAAGAAAATCAACCATAAAACTCATACTATTTTCAGACAGTAAACATAGTGTTAGGATTAGGGACTACAAGAGGCATTGTAAATTGCCTCTCTTCATCAGAAGCCATATATAATTAGTGATAGTCTTGGACCAGCTATCTCTGTTTGGCTACTGGTGGAGATTGAACTCCCCCCTCAGTCTCCGAAAGTTAGGGCTAAAACGACCTTCCCTACTCCCTATATGGTATTAAAAGGCATTAGCTGATTTTTTTTTATTTTTATAATGACAGTATGAGCAAAACATATTGACGTTAATATATAATGTTGAAAAGTGTGAAGTTATGCATTTTGGAATAAAAAGATTACAAGCTGTAAATTAAAGATGTCAAGAAGATATATTCTTGCCATCTTTATATAAAGTTTTTGCATGAATTCACTTCACAATTGAGCTACTTGTATATAGAGGCTAACATCAGATCTTTAGTATCCCAAAATGCAAAGCATATCCTTACAGACATGTGATACCAAGGTTGAATTAATGCAGAAATCATATTTCCATCTACATGTAGTCAAGAGGTGTCACACCTTATTACTAAAATACTCTGGTTTAGAGATAGATGTTGAAAGTTTTTCCACTTGATTATACTATAAATTAAAGATGCCACCAAGTTATTATTATTGTTATTTGTGACACATCCAAGGAGTCCGAAGACTCATCGCAGGAGGACACCTACTATACAACACTGTCTCCACTACTATCAATCACCTACATCAACACCATCTACTGCCCACAACCACCACAGCTGGTATTTTTGTCTGTAAATTGCATGTGTTCTACAGGGTCAATTTGTCTGTATGCAGGATGAAAAACCCGAGTTTCTGGGAGAAAAAACCCTACTACCTCCGTATGAGATCGGCTAACTCACCTTCAATTGAAAAGTCCATATAAAGATTCCTCCCGTCATGACGAGAATTGAACTTAGGCCTTTTCTAATTGAAGGGCGCAACGTACCGTCGTTCTTCCAATTGCGCTACGGAGGCCCTTAGCCTCCGTAGGGCAAAAGTTATATTATTGGCTTCATCCTTTAGCTAAGTGTAAGTAAACAAAGTTTGCATATGAAGTTACTTCACAACTGGGCTACTTGCATATAGAGGCTTCATATAGAACCTTCACAACTGCCTTAGCCTCTTATAAACAGGTAGCCCAGTTGTGAAGTGACTTCACATGCAAACCCGTAAACTCAAGAAAATCGACCGTCGAACCCACACTATTTTCAGACATTAAAAATATTGTGTTAGGGTTAGGGACCACGAGATGGCGGCACTAGCTTGCCGCCTTTTTCACTGCGTACCGATGAATCAGTGATAGCCTTGGGCCAGCTATCTCTCTGATTGGCTACCAGTGGAGATTGAACTGCCCACTCAGTCTCCAAAAGTTAGATAGGGTAAACGGCCCCACCTACTCCCCCTTGGGAACAAATAGGCGTTAGCCGATTTTTTTTTTTTTTTTTTTTGAAATAGTGTGGGTTCTAAGGTCGATTTTCTTAAGTTTATGGGATGAAAAAACCAGAGTTTCCGGGAGAAAAAACCTGCTTGCCTGTGCCAAAGATTGACTAACTCGGGAACCGGTCGTAAAAAGTCTTAGTAAAAGTTCCTCTAGTCAGCGACTAGACTTGAACTTGAAGTATGTCTTTGGGTGGTTTAGCACTGAGGAGTGCAAACACACTTTCACTGAGCCGCATAGGCTCTATATGACTTAAAGTTCAAGTCTAGTCGCTGACTAGAGGAACTTTTACTAAGCCTTTTTACGACCGGTTCCCGAGTTAGTCGATCTTTGGCACAGGCAAGCAGGTTTTTTCTCCCGGAAATTCTGGTTTTTTCATCCCATAAACTCAAGAAAATCAACCTTAGAACCCATACTATTTCAAAAAAAAATTGGCTAACGCCTATTTGTTCACAAAGGGGAGTAGGCAGGGCCGTTTACCCTATCTAACTTTTGGAGACTGAGTCTCCAAAATGGATTACTGTGCTCATGGCTCATTACCTGAATTTCTTACACATGAAGAAATAGTGGAGAGGATCTAGAAGCAAGTGACCATGGTGGTCATAAGGAAGTGTATTACACCCTGTGAGGATAAATTGAGGATTTGTGGCTTGCAAAAATTGGTTGATCAGTGAAAAAGAGGTCATATGATAGAAACAATTAAATTACTTAAGGATTTTATAGGTTTAATACAGAGGAAATATTTCAGAACTTGGCTAGAGGCAGCAGGACCAACTCTAGAAATTGGGTAAGAGTGTAGCTGGCAAGTGTGTGAGGATTAGATTTCACTTGGACAGTAGTGAATGAATGGAATGAGTTGCCAGAGTCAGTTGTGAGTACTTTATCTGTTAATGAATTCAAGCAGAGGTATGATATTGTGTAGATAGTTTGGGTTTCCCCAGCAAGTCTTGGGACCCTATGGAAATGCCCATACAATAAGAATAATATGCTCATAAAACCAAAAATGTTGTTAAAAAAACAATTGTTTTTATATATTTCTATTAAAAACAGGATATCAGATATAGAATTGCTGATAAGAAAGATTAGAAATACGTATATTTAAAAAAAATAGGACCTATGCATAAGCAAGAAAAAAACATCTATATACACCAATGATTTAACAGTACATTGGAAAATTTAATTTACTGCACATAGTTAGCATTTTTTTTTTTTTTTGGTTAATTAGTGGTTGTTAGGATCAATGGTGTTCTGCATTTTGTGAAATATCAAGGTAAGACTTTGTTTAGATGCAATTTAATTGCTATTGCTTTCTTTATCCTATGCTTGATATTGCTGACAGTCCTTTGCAGCTGCGGGATATTCTAAAAAAAATTCTGCTGGCAGGTCTTCAGACCTGCGGGATTTTTATTAACGCTCATATGCAGTTAAAATGATATGAGCGTACCTGACCTAGACGTTTTCACTGATTTGCTCGATAAAGAGCCGGCTCTTGTACTTATTGATAAACTCCAAAAGAAGTTCCAGCCGACAACATGGCCTACTAGCATGATTGACCCCGACATCATTATCGAGTCACTCGATAAAAGGCTAGCACTCACTTTTATTAAAAAGCTTCTCAAAAAGTTTGAACTGGATTGGCCCGGCTACTTAAATTTATATTCCTCACCTGAAATCGACGTTGAGGAAAATGAAGACTCTCCTCAAATGGAGAAAAAACTCAATCTAGTTGTCTCTACCTCTAATCCTTCTGATCAAGGAGAAATCCACGCTCGTAAGAAGAGAAAAACTCTCACTGCTGAGCCAACAAATGATGTTGGTATGGACGAGGATGTTCCCATTTCAGATCCCTCTGCTTACCCCAATGAAAAGGTGCCACCGATTATCCTAAGGGAAAAGCAGAGATGGACAACATTAAGAACCATCATGGCTAACTTACAAATAAGTTATAGACCTGCTAAAAATGTAGACGAAGGTATAAAAATTCAGCCCACCACGGTGGCTGATTATAGAAATCATACAAAGGAATTGGATGCAAGAAGAACTCAATATCACACATTTTCACTTGCCTCCAAAAAAAATCTGAAAGTAGTCCTACGAGGAGTCTCCGAGGATATTGACACGGATGAAATAGTTACTGACCTTAACTTACAGGATCTACCTCCCATAAAGGTCACTAGAATGTTTAGATCAAATAAGACACCTATGCCTTTAGTTTTAGTAGAAATTCATAAACATTTACAAAGACATCTATAATTTAAAATCAATCTGTGGACTCAAAATCACCCTAGAACCATTAAGAAAGAAAGCATCTTCTGGGCAGTGCCACCGATGCCAGAAATGTGGCCATGTCCAGAAGCTATGCAAAGCTCAGTTCAGATGCCTAAAATGTGGCAAGAATCACCCCACAAACACCTGCGCCAAGCCAAAATCCACCCCGGCTAAGTGCGCTAATTGTGGGGGGTCCTCACCTTGCTAATTATAGAGGGTGTATACATCACCCCAAAAACAGATGGAATGATCCAAATCATCAATCTACCTCGTCATCTAGTGCGAGAGTTCCTGAAGCTCAGGCTCCTCAGTTCTCGAAGAGTGAGATCATGACAACAGGTGCTTGTCCATCATTAACTGAGCCCCTTAAGTAAACTAATCTTCAACATCAAGCGAGAACATATGCTGATGTGGTCCGCTCCAAACAGATAGTACAAACCCAGAACATGAATAATCCACATTCAAATCTATCAGCTATTATCACCTCTTCTCTTGCAAACATGCTGCAGGATTTCAGCAACTCAAATCCATCCCTAAGTGTCAGAAAAAGATTCTTACAGCAAACCCAATCCATATTATCTGCACTCTCTGATGCATAGGAAAAAAATCGCTCCAAACTCTCTTAGGATTATTGCTTGGAATGCCAACGGTATAAAAAATAAACTGCTAGAAATCCAGGAATTTAATAATAGATACAACCCAGATATATATTGCTAATTGATGAAACTCACCTGAGGCCTGCTGACACCCTGAAAATCAGAGGGTATCAGATTTACAGAAATGACAGACTTGGGTATAGAGGTGGAGGTACAGCCACCCTTATCAAAAACTATATCAATCATCATTCAATAACCTCGAAATCACAGGAATTAATGTCCTCACAAACTCAATTGGAAACCTTAAAATTTTTTCTGCATACAACCCTCCATTAAAGACATTATTGACCTCAGATCTGGATGCATCCTTGGAGTAAAAGGACCGGTCGTCATCGCTGGAGATTTCAATGCAAAACATCCTGCTTGGAACAGTAAATCTACCAATAAAAATGGTCGCATCCTTTCTAGCTACACAGGATGAAACTATGCTGTTGTGGCTGGACCTACTGAACCAACTCATCTCAGTACGTCTGGCACTGCTGACATCCTGGATATAGCTATCCTGCAAGACATTAAACAACAGTACAGCCTTATATCACTAAATGAGCTGTCGTCGGATCACAACCCAATTCTACTGCAATTGGGAGAACAAGAATGCCTGTCTCCTCCCTCTCATTCAGGCATATCGTGGGAGAGATTGTCTAAAGCACTTATGGATCAAATTGGACCCGTCCCTCACATATGCACACCAGAAGATGTGGAATCTGCAGTGAATAGCTTCACCCAACAGATTAAGTCTGCTATAACGGTTGCAACCTTCCAGAAACCTGTTCCCAAGCCTGATCGTTTGCCTGAGGACATTATGGACCTGATCAGTTAGAAGAGCAGAGCTAGGAAGAGATTTCATAACACTCGCACTCCTCAGGACAAGACAGTGCTTAATAGATTGAATGGAGCAGTAAGAGTTGCACTTAAAACTTATAGAAACCAAGTTTGGGATAAAAAGTTAGCCTCTATCTCACCTATTGATCACTCTATCTGGGGACTACTGAAAAACATCAAAAATAAAAACAGATCCCTTCTCCCCATAATCTCAAAACAGGGCCTAGTCCACACAGATGCAGATAAGGCAGAAGCCATACTAAAAAATCTTGAGGATCAGTGCAAACCTTCTTATAACAACTTAGATTTCAATCATCTGTACAAAATCCACAGATAGGTCAGGCATGCATTAAACCTCCCAGATACCAGTGCTGACCATATTGCACCCACATGACCTGTTGAATTATATGATATTATTAAAAAACTTAAGAACAATAAAGCTCCTGGACCAGACAGCATCTCAAACAGGGTGATCAAGCTGCTGCTTCGAAAAGCTATAGTGCACCTGACCAGTATAATAAATGCAATCTTAAGACTTCACTATTTTCCTTCCACCTGGAAACTGGCTGATGTGATTCCTATACATAAGCCAGGCAAAGACCCACACTTACCGCAGAATTATCGTCCAATCAGTCTCATCGCCAATCTGGGTAAGGTTGCAGAGAAGGTCATCCTCTCATGACTCCAAACCTCAGTAAATGACCTAAACATCCTCCCTAAAGAACAGTTTGGTTTTCGGCAACACCATAGTACTACCCAGCAAATCCACAGAATTGTCGAATACATCACCACCAGTTACAACTGGTGCCAGTGCACAGGAGCTGTTTTCCTAGACCTATCCAAAGCATTTGACAAAATCTGGCATTTTGGACTCCTGCACAAACTTATCTCAGCCAGTACCTCACTTAAAATGGTTCATCTAATCCATTCATATCTTCAGAATAGATCAATGCACGTTAAAATCAATGGTTCTACATCGTCCCAGCGCCATATCTTTGCTGGAGTGCCACAGGGATCTCTACTGGCTAAATATTATGTTGGAGGTGGTGACGGAGGAAGTGAGAGAAGACGCACCTTGGACTATGTTGTATGCATATGACATCGTGCTATGTGCAGAATCAAGAGAAGAAGTGGCAGCTAAACTGGACAGGTGGAGGAAAGTACTGGAAGAGAGAAGTATGAGACTGAGCAGAAGTAAGACCGAGTATATGTGTTGCAAAGTGGATGACAGCCAGGAGACAGATCTGGAGCTGGAAGGAAATGTCATCAGGAAGGTCAGTGACTTTAGATACTTAGGTTCAACAATGAAAGAGGATGGTGAGGCTGAGAAGGAAGTGGGATGCAGGATACAAGCAGGATCTTCCAATCTCCACTTGGAGAACCAACCCTCCAGCTTTAGAAGGTTTTCTTGAAGCTTTCTGGTAATGAAATGGGGTCTGAGAGATCTGGTTAGTATTGCCGTATCGTCCGCATATAGAGCCAAAATGGAAGTCATCGGATTGTGTGGGATGTCTGACATGTATACAGAAAACAGGTCAGACATCCCACACAATCCGATGACTTCCATTTTGGCCCTATATGCGGACGATACGGCAATACTAACCAGATCTCTCAGACCCCATTTCATTACCAGAAAGCTTCAAGAAAACCTTCTAAAGCTGGAGGGTTGGTTCTCCAAGTGGAGATTGGAAGTCAACCCCCTGAAAAGCTCAGCCGTTCTTTTCTCAAAAAGGCCAATGTCTCCTGCAGGAGATGTGTTACTATTCAATACTAAAATTCCCTGGCAGACAGAAACAAATTACCTGGGTGTGATTCTCGACAAGAAGCTATGTTTCAATCAGCACACCAAGTCTGCATGCACAAAGGCATCTAAAGCCATAGCTCAGATCTATCCGCTAATTAATAGAAATAGCAAGCTCAGCAACAGAATCAAATTGCAACTATACCAGCTGACAATTCGTCCTATAATCACCTATGCCTCTCCAGCCTGGAGCCACACCTCTAATGCTAACATTATCAAAATACAGCGAGTGCAGAACAAGTGCTTGAGATTCTGAACGCCCCGTGGTATGTTAGAAACAATCAACTCCACAGAGACACAAATATTCCCTATATTCTCTCTTTTCTATAATCCTTAGCATCCAAGTTTTTCCTAAAGATGTCTACACATCAAAACGATTTGGTTCAACAAGCTGCAGCATAAGAGCCAACGGACATATTCAAATATAGAAGACCAAAAGCTATATTAGCGTCCTATAACGATGCATAATCTCCATGCCCATTCAGGGCGAGCAAACTACTCGTAAATTTTACCCTCACTGTAACCACAACAGATAGCAGGGAATATGAAAAGCATTTTGCTTCACCCCTAAAGACATAATTGTCAATTGTCATTTTTTTTTTTTTTTTAATAATGGGAATCAATAAACTAAGCCAAATTGAAATGCAAATCTATTTGACAACTGGTATATTTAAAAACATTTATAATTGATACAGAAGGTATGGGATTTAATAAATGAACTATGTGAAACAGCATTAATTTATTTAACTTTTTTTTCTTTTTTTAATTTCTGTTAAGCTTTATGCATTCACATTTATTTTTGATTTGAAAAATGCCAGTTATATTAAGAAATGCAATGTTAAAAGGATGTCCATGCAATGATAATAATAATCTTTTATAATATATACAGTTGACTCTAACAAATGGAGTATAACAAATAATCACTCACTAGAAATAGAAGATATAGAATAGTTTGGCAGGATAAAAAGCTCAAAAGGAGGGCACTACATTACTTATGATAAGTCATGAGTTGAGACCTTTTGCAGGGGAAAATTTGGAAGGAAATGGCACTAATAGTTTTGAAAGTATATGGTATCAGGTGGACAGTACAAAATGTTTAGTTGGATATTGCTTCAGGCTAGGAAACACATAGAGTGATGATCAGCAAATGTTTAAGCACATCAGTTTGAACGAGTGATAATTGTGAGAGATTTAAACTAAAATAGTATATACTATTTTGACAAGGGTCAGCATTAAGTCCGTTCCTGTTTAATATTGTGTTGGAGGTGGTGACGGAGGAAGTGAGAGAAGACGCACCTTGGACTATGTCGTATGCATATGACATCATGCTATGTGCAGAATCAAGAGAAGAAGTGGCAGCCAAACTGGACAGTTGGAGGAAAGTACTGGAAGAGAGAGGTATGAGACTGAGCAGAAGTAAGACCGAGTATATGTGTTGCAAAGTGGATGACAGCCAGGAGACAGATCTGGAGCTGGAAGGAAATGTCATCAGGAAGGTCAGTGACTTTAGATACTTAGGTTCAACAATGAAAGAGGATGGTGAGGCTGAGAAGGAAGTGGGATGCAGGATGGAGGAACTGAAGAGAGATGGCTGGAGTGCTATGTGATAAGAGGGTGCTGATCAATCTAAAAGGCAAAATCTACAGGACAGTAGTGAGACCAGCTATGATGTATGCTTTGGAAAAATAACATCAGCAGGATAGAGGTAGCCGGAGATGAGAATACTTAGGTGGATGCGCGGTGTGACCGGAAAGGATCACCTGAAAAATGACTATATAAGGGGAACGGAAGCACGGATGCCCAAAGAAGAGATGGAGGGAGATGGTGGAGGAGGACTTGAGGATGAAGAACTTGGATGTGGCTACAGCTCAAGACAGGAAGTTGTGGAGGAGACTCACAACAAACAGCAATCCTACTTAAGTGGGAAAAGCTGCAGAAGAAGAAGAAGTATATACTAAAATAAAGAGCCAAAAGGCTTCACTTCGGCGATGCAAAATTATATAAATTAAGTGGATATTATATCCAACATCATTTCAAAGCCGAATACAAAAACTATAAAAGTTTTCTGTGAAAATTGACAAAAGAGCTTGCGGGAATACACTCACTGCCATACTACAAGTTGCCCTAGCCAAACGTTATAGGCATGATGAATGCTCAAGGCACCCATATATTTGCCTCCTATTGGTTCATTTTGATAAGGTTTCACTAGTCTGACCCCCCCCCCCCCACCCCCCCCCCCCCCCACCCCCCCCCCCCCCCACCCCCCCCCCCCCCCACCCCCCCCCCCCCCCACCCCCCCCCCCCCCCACCCCCCCCCCCCCCCACCCCCCCCCCCCCCCACCCCCCCCCCCCCCCACCCCCCCCCCCCCCCACCCCCCCCCCCCCCCACCCCCCCCCCCCCCCACCCCCCCCCCCCCCCACCCCCCCCCCCCCCCACCCCCCCCCCCCCCCACCCCCCCCCCCCCCCACCCCCCCCCCCCCCCACCCCCCCCCCCCCCCACCCCCCCCCCCCCCCACCCCCCCCCCCCCCCACCCCCCCCCCCCCCCACCCCCCCCCCCCCCCACCCCCCCCCCCCCCCACCCCCCCCCCCCCCCACCCCCCCCCCCCCCCACCCCCCCCCCCCCCCACCCCCCCCCCCCCCCACCCCCCCCCCCCCCCACCCCCCCCCCCCCCCACCCCCCCCCCCCCCCACCCCCCCCCCCCCCCACCCCCCAATAACATGCAAAGCTAAGGTAAGTGGAAACTTTGTTTATCAAGGGAACTTAACTTGCTAACCTTCTTGAAAAGGTGCAGGGAAAGAGGAATCATTCCTACATGTGTTAAGCTGAAAAAATTTCACTCTTCTAAAGCTCTTTGTATCTACACGTCAGCTTTGCTTTACTGCAAGAACATATTGGTGCTGCATGTGCTACTCTATCTGTTATCAATGCCACCATTAACTCTCTCCAAGCAGAATTCTCATAAATTCTTAATCCTGAACTTTTGACTGTTCTCTCTAATATATTAGATAAATATTCTAAAAATTAAGGAGAAACACAATAATATAACAATCTGCAAAGTTGTTTTTTTTTTCTCAGCTGCAAAGTCAGCTGTTTAAAGTTGTAATAAACCTTGCATCTAAAAGGCTTGGCAATAGAGCCATTAGCATTCTTAGCCTCAGCCACAACTTTGCAGTAGCCCTCCATCTTTAGACTTCACGCTGACATAGAACCCTGGTATTTGCAATTTGCCTCCTACCATCACCAATAATATCAGGCTTGGCATAGCAAACATCCTTTCTCAAGTTTCATTGCCGTGAAGAAATCTCTCTAACAGCCAACTCCTCTCTTTCTGTAAATTATGCAGAGAGTAGAATAATAATCACTAGAGATGACAAAGGTAATTCTACTGTGGTCATCAATGTGAGTGAATATAATCGGAAGATGGATGAATTTCTTGCTCAGAGACTGTACTACTTATAAACCACTATATGATCCCACTAATTCTCAAAAGAAAGCATTAAAAATGCTTTTTAATAAGCAACAGAATTTTTTTAAAAAATGACCTGATCTTAATAAATATGGTTGTATTAATTATTATTTTTACGGCTATTTTGCCTGCTTTTGTTTAGGAGTGCCCCTGTTTTAATGTGATTAGCTTTTTACTCAAGAATTCTTAGGCATTGCAGATGTATTTTAGAGACAAATATATGTAGCATAATAGAAGAAAATTCATACATAACTTTTCTTGGATGTTGTTGCCTGTCTTCTTTCTGTGGTGTGCATACTTCTGTTGTTATGGTGTTGAAAGGGGAGTGGGGGCTTAGGCATGTGGGAGAATTAATTTGAAAAAACCCGAGTTTTTTTTTTTTTTTAATATATATATATATATTATTTTTAAGGGTGGGCAGAGTGCTTTTTTTGTAGGGTGGGAAAAAGATGAAAAAGGAGGCTGAAAATAGCAACTTTTTTTAGCGGAAGGGTTTATAGGAAAAGGGGGGGGGCCAGGGAGAGGGTTGACGGGGTGTGAGCCATTTCGACCGTGTGGGTCGTCGTCTGAACTCATGGAGGAAGTGGATGCTATGTCGCGTCGGCTTGGTGTTTCTGCCTTTGAAGTGTTTGTGTTATCGTCTATTGGTCGGAGTTGTGACCTAATTTTTATGTTGTGAAGCTTCTAACACTCAGAGATTATGTAGTGTCAGTGGACGTTGATTGAGTTCTCGTCACATATTATGGCTATCGTTTCTGATATTCTAAGCATTGTCTATCTATTATGATGTGGGAGAATTAATTTGAAAAAAATCCAGGTTTTTTTATAATATATACATATATTATTTTTATGTATACATAAATATCCATAAATATGTATTTATGGATATTGCATAAATACATATTTCCATAAATATCGATCTGTGGGGTAAGTATTGGTTCAAGGGCGTGAACTGCTATTTCTGTTTTCTCTGTACTTTGTATTCTATGTATTCAACAGGGAAAACAGAAATAGCAGTTCACGCCCTTGAATAAAAACATACCCCGCAAATCAACAAGGCCATCATAATAGACAGACAAGACAATGAAACAATGCTTAGAATATCGGAAACGATAGCCATAAAATGTAACGAGAACTCAATCATTCAACGTTTCTTCTGCTTCTGTCACTTTCCTATCCAGTGCCAAAATGAGGGCGTGGCGAAAGAAGCGCCTGCCATGGGCACAACTAGGTTTGGAGTGCAAAACGTAAAAAATATTCTTTCAAATAAATAAATAGATATAAAAGTCCGCTATTTTATACTGTATTTTTAAATTTCAGCAATATGCCGCTTTAGACACACAAATTCTGCAACATACTGCAACTCATTTTGATGGGTTAATAGTAAGTATTTAACATATTGCATTTAGTAAAATTTAACTTGTTACATTTAAATTTTTAAAATTTTTTGTCATTTTTGGGTTGGGGGGCGCAAGTTAGACACTTGCCACAGGCGCTTCATACCCTCATTACTGTACTGTTCCTACCATCAGCACTGAGTAAAGTTATCTTTCCATAATCATTCTTTCTCTTACTTGCTGCACAGCAAAAAAACTCTTTTGGATTTACTTTGGTCTACTTAGCCAATTTACTCTCAAAATCTGATTTAGCCTTCCTTCCTTCCTTACCATACTTGTTACATTCCTTGCTCATGTTATATTGTTCATGAGCATGCTGATCACCTTTTTGTATTATATTCGTTCCATAATGCTTTCTTATTTTGCATCTCCTGCTTTATATTGCTATTCACTTAATCCCTACTCAGTTTATCTTCCTGACACTGGGTATGAAGTTTGATACTGCCTCATTCAAACAATGATTGCTTCCCACACTAATTACATTCATTCATTCCATGCAGCTTGATGTATGGCACGGCACTGCTCCAAGCTTGTCATAATTGCCAGTTTTGTAGTTCCACATAAACCCTTTCTTCACAGAAAATTCCCCATGTTGAACAACCTTCTAAAACAAGACTACTGGTGACTTTCCTCAAATGGAGGTACAGTTGCTACTGTAGTTTTAGATAGATCTAATGATGATATTACCAAATCTCACACTCTCAAACCCCTGGTTCTCTCTATGACATGCTGTTTAATGTATTCTCCCTTAGTAACTGTATAAATTCCATTTCCATGCCACATGCCCTTTCCTCCTTCCAACCTGTATCACCATAGTTGAAGTCTCTCATGATAACTGCTTGACCTTCACTCATTGTGCTAATCTGCTGATGTCATCCACATCTTCTTCTGGACCCTCAGCTCTATAGTAGCAACCAACAATATGTTTTGTCCTCTTGGCCTCTATCTCAACACCAGACAGCCACAAATGAACCATTTCCATCAGATCTACAATCTTCCTTAACTTTTATATTTGTTTGTTGAAGTTCTTCAGCTATCATTAATAATACCTCTCCTCCTGTCTTATTTCCTCTATCTTTTCTGAAAATACAATATACATTACATTCTAGATGTAAATATATCATTCTCTGACAACCAGGTCTCACCAATGCCAATAATTTTTACCAGGTTTTACTGATGCCAATATTGACTTGCATTTTAAAAGAATGTGCAGGGGAACTGGCAAGGCCTTTGGAACTAGGCTGTTTAATTTAAGTCTCAGCTCTGGCAAAGTCCCAAGAGAGTGACACAAAATAATTCCTTTGCATAAAAGAGGATCTAAGTCATTCATTAATGTGCTACCATTAATGATATCTAAGGATATCATTAATGGTAGCACATTATAGACCAATCAGTATCTTAGGAGTGGTGGTAAGAGTACTGGAAAAGTTGGTCAAAAAGAAAATTCATGAATGGGTGGATAAGAATATGATACTCAATAAGGTGCAACAGGGTTTTGTGAATGGTCATGCTTAGTAATTTATTAATTTTTTTATAAAAGTGTGACAGCTGAGTTGGATAAGCAGAATGGCTACAATATGATACGGCTGGATTTTGCAAAAGCATCTGACAGGATATCACATGGAAGTCAATCCTTTCCTATCCATACCAATAAATTGGTATGGATAGGAAACTGGTGATATGGATAAAGGCTTAGCTGATGGAGAGATACTAAAATGTAGTATATGGAGGAGCAAAATCCAGAAGAGGACAAGTAACCAGTGTGTATTGCAGGACTCTGTGATTGGACCATTAATGTTTAATTTGTACCTACATGATATAGGAAATAATTTGAAGGGAGTTAGTTGTTTGCTGATAATGAAAATTTGGGTAGGGTAATAGTTAATCATGGTGATGTAGAGAGCTAGTAGGATGATTTAAATAGGCTAACAGTATGGGCAAAACATAATTGATGTCAATTTAATGTGGAAAAGTGTAAAGCTATGCATTATGGGATACAAAGATTACAAGCTATGTATTACACTGAGGGAAATGTACTCCAGGAAATTGATGAAGCTAGAGATTTGAGGATAGAGAGTTGAAGTTTAGAAGGCTTAATGCTAAAGTATACAGGGTAGCTCACAGGATTATTTGGTTATTGAAGAACATACTAACAAGCAGAGATGAGGGAGTTATCATTTCTCTTTATAAAGCCTTCATAAGACCTCATCTGGATTACTGTGTTCAGGTCTAGTCATCAGGGTTTCTTGAGGGTGAGGAAGTGGTGGAGAGGATTCAGAGGCGAGTGTCAATGAAGATGAGTAGCTTGAGGAATGCTCTCTATGATGATAAATTGAGGATTTGTGGGTTGCAAAAGTTGGAAAAACAGGCAAAGGCGGCAAAGAAAAGAGGAAGAGATATCATAGAAACATTTAAGTTAATTAAAAGATTTTATAGGATTAATAGTGCCTCCATAGCTTAGTCGGTATAGAGAAAGTCCTGGTTCGATTCCCGTCCATGACGTGAGGAACCTTTATCTGGTCTCATATGGAGGTAGAGGGTTTTTTTCACTTGGAAACTCAGTTTTCTCATCCCTCAGAACAGGCAAACTGGTCCTGTGAGCACACACATACACACAGATCTACAATCATAAATACTTAAATCCCCATGAGGGGCTCACCTTGTCCTAATAGGGGCAGGGGAAAAAAGGGAGGTATCTCCATAAAAATAAATAGGATTAATACAAAGGATATAGTTCAGAACTTGGTTGGGGGGGGGGAGACAGAACAAGGGATCATTCCTGGAAAGTGGGTAAGAATGTAGTTAGCAAGGGTGTGAGGACTAAATTTTTGCTTGGAGAGTGGTGAATGAATGGAGTAGGTTGCCTGAGTCAGTTGTGAGTGCTTTGTCTGTTAATGGTTTCAAATGGAGATACAATAAATATTGTGCTGATAGTTTGGGTATCTCATGATGATGCTTAGAACTCCATGCAGGTTCCCATGCAATAATAATAATAACATAACATATCTGCCTCTGAGAGTCAGGTCTTGCTAATGCCTGCAATCTGAGGACATAACATATTCAACCAAGTAACAAACTATATCTCTTTGTTTCTGATACTCCTGACATTTGTGTACAGACATAAGTCACCTTTTCTACATACTTGCTTCTGTAGTCTGCATGACACAGGGCAGACAATTTGCATACCTATTCATATCAAATGTCTCCTATATTCAAAAATCCTTGCATATACTTAATAAGACCAAACCAGACAATCATCCTTTCATTATAATCACCTCCATGATTATGTGCATTCATATCACATTAACACAGCTATATAACTTAGTTGCTCTCATGAATAGATTCTCACCATTCCTCCTATCACAATTTAGTTTCCCTGAGACTCCATATTAGATCACATGCCAATGATTAAGTTCTCCACTCTTCTGATATGATACACATTCAAGTGCAGGTCATTCTTATATAACTCCATTATTCCTCCAAATTCATTCCATATATTCAAAAGCAGGTGGTATCCTTTTTCTTCTGTATAGCATGTGCAGGAAATCATTTGTCATCCTAGCCCTTTCCTGAATTCAGTACTATCATATTTTGGTAACAAAGTAAAGATTTGGTTGGAGGCCTAAAGAGCCAAGTATGAAATGCCCACTAAAATGCAGAAATGTTTCTGAAAAATTTTGAGAAAAGGTCAAACTAATAATAATGGCAAATATTGGCTGGATTTCTGTTCAAGATAAGGCTAGTCATTGCCAATACCATGCTCTACTATAAAGTTGTGCACAAATTCACGTGGAGATAAGACATAAAAATTAAATTAAGAAGTCTCATTGAGTATGTCACTGTTGATAGTAATATCTTCACATTGGTTCAGGATGTAGGGAATTTGAAAGAGGAAATAATTTCCATTTAGTGTTGGACAGGATAAAAATGAGCTGTGTATTGAAAAGAAAAATATGTATAAAAGTTCTAAAAAGAACTAGTCAATCAGCTTTCAGAGATGAATTGTAGAAGTGATCAAATATACAAATGGTACTCAAGAAAAAAAAATGAAAGTGTTTGAAAAAAAATTAAACTTTGGAGACTCAGTGGCACAGTGAATAAAACATTGTGTGTTAAGGCTTAAAGTGCTGGGAGGACATCATGTTGGAGATTTAATGGAGTAGTGACAGCACTAGGAAAGGATTAAAAACTAATTTTAATACTTCCAATATGAAGAAGAAGAATCATCTCATTCCCACATATTTTCCTATCAACAAAATTTCTCATTACTGTTGCTATCTACAAAAGGCAAACTGTCACCTCCATCATTAGCTGGTGTTTACCAGATACCTTATGAATGTAATCTAACATACTTTGGGTAGACAGGCCGTTCTGTGGAAAAAAAAGTAATGAACATATGAAACCTCAAAAGTCTGGTTCGGCACAACATAGTATTCATACTTCCCACAGTATCCAGTGGGATGAAGCTGATCTTCTCCATAGAAGCAGGTTTAAATATGAATGCCTTTTCAAAGAAAGTTGCAAAGTCCTTTTACATTGGCCAAATCTGAATTGGAACGATTGTCTCTCTCTCTCTCTCTCTCTCTCCGAAAAGTTCGGGAGATTCTTATCTTATATAATGATCAAAAATAGTTTTTAATATTTTTAATAATACTATTTATTAATATTAATTTCTAGCAGGTGGCAACAGTTTTTAATTGGTAAACTACTGACTGCTGTATGTACCTTGTATTCCCATTCCTATGATTTGCTTGTTTCCACAATATGATGTACTGTTATTTTCAGTATGAAATATCTGTACTTTCATTTCATTAAAGTTAATTACTGTGGTTATCGTGTAATTTAATGTTTATACTTCCAATATTTCATCTCAGTCACTGAGATACCTTCAGGTAGTACAAATAACACTTGTAACACACACAAAGACAACATAATACTTAATGAAACATGTGGGTGATTCTAAAGTCTTATCTAGGTGGTATGCCCTCTATGGGCATTTGTAGGCAGCCTAGGATGCAAACTGAGATATCTGATGATTACTGTTTCCCAAATTTTAGGAGGTTTTATGCATTCATATTTGTTTAGATTATGATTGATTTCTCTATGCTGCTGCAGATTCTAAAAACAGTCTTTCCTTTTTAAATTTACTATAGTGGAGAATGATGGGTTTTTTTTTTTCCAGAAGATCCCATGAGTTGTCCAATACATGGTCTGCAAGGCCAGGTCGACAATGGTCATGATTGCAGAAGTAAAATTTGTGTTCATCTAAATGGACAGTGGCTGATTTACCTGACTTACTTTGAACAGACAGGTGGATCAGCTGCTGTCCATTGTTTAGATGAACACAAATTTTACATCTGCAATAATGACTATAGTCAATCTGGCCTTGCAGGCCAAGTATTGGACAACTCACAGGATCTTCTGGGAAAAAAACCACTATAGTAAATTTAAAAAGGAAAGCCTGTTTTTGAAATCTGCAGCAGCAGCACTCAGAAATCAACCTAATCTAAACAAATATGGATGCATAAAACTTCCCAAATTTTGGGAAACAATTATCGTCAGAGTCCCAGTTTACATCGTAAGCTGCCTACATATGCCCACAGAGGTGCACCACCTAGATAGAACTTTAGAGTCAACCACATGTTTCATTAAGTATTGTGCTGTCTTTGCGTGTGTGTTACAAATTCTGTTACAAATAACACTTGTAACACACATTATTTGTACTCCCTGAAGATATCTCAGTGACTGAAATGAAATACTGGAAGAATCTAATCTAAACATTGAAATTAGTTTTTAATCCTTTCCTAGTCCTGTCAATACTCCATTAAACCTTCAACATGAATAAAACACTAATTCATTCAGCTTTAAAGGCAGAACATGTGAAATTGTTTGCAATGACAGAAAAATTAGAACTCCATCTGTACTGAGGGTTAAGGAGGCAATTGAAATAAAGAAGAAAGTATATTGAAATCTACTAGAAAATAAACACATGCTCTGAAAGAATACAGAAAAAAAATTGTCAGAAAGTAAGCAATGCATAAAAGTAGCTAAGCAAAACTCATGGGAAGACACTGGTAAGAAGATAAATATCAGAAAGATGGCAGAATATTCTGGGAACTATTGAAAAATTTTAGAAATGAAAAAAAAGAAAAAAAAAAAAATACCGTAAAAGGAATTACGGCTAAGAAAGGTAACATATTATTATTGTTGTTGTTTTTGTTGAACAAGCACCTCCATGAGTCTGAAGACTCATTGTGGGAGACCTAAACTATCCACACAATCTACCATATCTCTCCTCGAACCCATTAACAGACAAAGCACTCACAACTAATGCTGGCAACCCATTCCACTCATTCACATCACTCTCCAAGCAAAAAATATAGTTCTCACGCCTCTATGAACCACACCTTTATTCAAATTCCAGGGATGACTACTTGTTCTGGCCCCTCTAGCCAAGATTTGAAACATTTCCCCTGCATCAGTCCCATAAAAATCTTTAAGCAACTTAAATATTTCTATCATATCCCCTCTTTTTCTCCTATCAATCAATTTTGCAATTCACAAATCCCCCAAAGGGAACATTCCACAGACCACTCACCATCTTGGTTGCTCGCCTCTGAACCTTCTCCACTGCTTCCTCATCCTAAAGAAACCCAGGAGACCAAATCTGAGCACAGTAATCCAGATGTGGACATATCAAAGCCTTATAAAGAGGCATAACAATTTCGTTATCTCTACCTGTTAATGTGTTATTCAATAGAAAAATAATCTTATGGGCTGCCTTAGCAATACGTCCCCTAAATTTTAACTCTCTGTCTACCACCACCCCTAAATCTCTAGGTTCATCTATTTCCTGGAGTATAAATTCCATTTCCTTCCTGCCATGTGATGTTTCTTCCTCCCAGTCTATATCTCCATAGTTGAAGTCTCCCCCATAGTAATCACTAAACCTATACTCGTACTAATTTGCTGATGCATGTCTTCCAGATCATCAGTGGAAACACCCCCCCCTCCCCCATGCCAGACTGCTTCAAATTCAAATGAACAGCCATCTTCCCTCCTATCCTTTTTGGCTGCAATTCATCAACAATAATCCCTTTTCCCCATCCTATCTTCCCTGAAAATTCTAAACTCTTCACATTCTATCCCTATAAGTACATTATCTGCTGTTTAATGCCTATGTAAAATATCGCAAAAAATTATTTTTTTTTAGAGAATTTTCGCTAAATATTTTACAATACTTTTTGTCTGAAATTATAAGAAAAAAAATGTACTTAGTTGTAATAATATAAAATTGTAAAAGAATAAATTGCTGTTAAAATGCACCTGCACTTTAGACTTGTTAAGAGCTTAATAAGAAATAAGCCGGATTAGTGCCGAATGCCACCAAAATCGTAAAGTCAAGAGGCCAGCGATGACGTCAATTCGTTCATTGCTTCTGGCTAATCCTGGAATACTCCAAATTTAGAACAAAGGAATGAGAATAGAATAAAAGGCAATACAGCACGTGGTTCTAGGCTTTTTGTTCCTTGACTCTTCACCTACTGTTCTATGGGATTCCTTCCCAAAATCCAGGAGGTTTGTTTTCCTGCCACCGTCGCCTGATGTTCACCGCTGCCAGCTCGCTCTAGGCTCCTGGTAGCTACAGCAGAACCCCAGTGTGACCGGAAGAAGGACGTTCCAGTTCCAATGTGTGCGTATAACGGAATATATGTCGAACTTTCCTCTTAAGATTGTTAACAAGTAAGCCATAATTTTGTTGTAGTATGTTATGTGTATGTAACTCGAAATCGTAAAGGATTGAGAGAGGTTACTTGTTAACTAGCAGGAAAAGCGAATGTGAAATAAAAATTATGTATTGTTGAGTATGTCTAATTCACAGGTTGATTGTGATAGTGTCTGAATTAGTGTCATTTAAGTTTTGAATATATTGAAAGAAAGTTGAATGTAATCACCTCCGAATACTTATTCATACTTGTAAGCCAAGTTGTGTCATAGAAGACACTTTTATTTCAAAGAAAAATAGGTTTTTCTGATAGCGAAAGCACTATAGTTTCTGTTGCTCAGATAGCAAGTAAATCTGTGTTAAAGTGCTTTTGATTAAGTTAATCTTTTAAGGTTATTTTAAGGTTATTGATTAGGTTATTTTCTGCTAGTGAAAGCACTATAGTTTCTGTTGCTCAGATAGCAAGTAAATTTGTGTGTTAAAGTGGTTTTGATTAAGTTAATCTTAAATTAACTTTTATGTGCTCTGTATCACATCTTTTAGTTTGATAATAAATGTTTTTGTTTTGTAACCCTGGTTCTCATTCCTTAGCCAATACACTATTCCGAAAATATTAACGAGCCTGCGGGAATAGAATATAGTAACGAGCCATGACTTGCATATAAAGAATTTGTATAGAAGTGTTAAATAAATTTTGTCATCTTCTCACCGACTTTCAAACATAAAAAGGTCAATTAAGTGGTGCAGTCGTTAAGATAAATAAATTTCTTAATTGACATTGTGCGATTGCTCAGGGACTGTTACGTTAGATAGACTTCACAAGGTCTAACTAACAACAGAAAAAAAAAAGGGGGGGGGAAGAAGAAGTTTAAGCAAGCATGCAGATAAATAAACAGATAAATGAAAGGTCAAAGAAAGTAAATATTCTACAAAGGAGCAACTGACAAGGATTTAATAAAAATAATATAATAGAAAGAATAATATAACAGAAAGATATAAAAATTTACACCTATAACCTTTGGTATGGTTGCACTAACCAATGTCAAAAATTACTCCCTCTTGTTCCTGATACCTCTGACATCACTATATATAGAAACTACAGCATTCCTAAAGGCCCCCACCCACCTTTACTCCTTGAATTGACTACTCTATTCAATATTTTTGCTTGAGAGACTAGATTCCACACTTGGTCCTTCTCACTCACTCACCTCATGGGTGCCTCCACACAAAATCACCTGCTTCCATGCTAATTGCTTAAATTTTCCTGAATTTGCGCTTCAGCATACTCAGTGAACAAAGATTTCTCTTTAGACACCTAGCATCAAAACCATTTAGATGCGGACTATCAGCATTATACAAATCCTTCTTTCCATCAAATACAGACCACAAATCCTACATCATTCCTTCTGCACAACCTATGTATTGATTCATTAGAATCAATACATAGGTTGTGCAGTACCAATGCCTCCCTCCTCAGTTCACCTCTATCATAGTGTGGCAAGAGACTTGCAATCTTCACCTTCTTGCTCTAAAGTTTTTCCTCTTCAAACAGCTCCTTTACATCCTCCTTCATAGAATACTTTTTGCCTCTCAAACCATTTGTGCCAACAAAGACAATCAGTTCCTTAGCCTTACCTTTTTTTGCATCCAGATGGCGTGACTACTATTGTGAATTTTTGCACCAGGAAAACACAATTTTGTCACATGATATTCCAGATGACTGGCATAATTAATTAGAAAGATTTTTAACTGAACAACAATAACAATTTTAAAAAATTATAAAACAGAAGTGGAAAATATTCAAGAGGAACACAGTCAGGAGTACATATCATAGCAATAAAAAGCATCAAGTCTGGAATGGCAGTTGGAGCAGATGAAATAACTAGGTATAAAAGTTTTACAGTTGCTACACTGCATAATTCAGAAGGCCTAATTAGAGGGTCGAATTGAAAATGATTGGAATAGGGTTCTCACAGTAACCATCTATAAAAAAAGGTAAATGAAACTGTGAAAAGTATAAAAAAGAAAACTGTGAAAAGCACCACAAAAACACAATTTTGTCACAGGATATTCCAGATGACTGGCATAATTAATTAGAAAGATTTTTAACTGAACAACAATAACAATTTTAAAAAATGATAAAACAGAAGTGGAAAATATTCAAGAGGAACACAGTCCGGAGTACATATCATAGCAATAAAAAGCATCAAGTCTGGAATGGCAGTTGGAGCAGATGAAATAATTAGGTATAACAGTTTTACAGTTGCTACACTGCATAATTCAGAAAGCCTAATTAGAGGGTCGAATTGAAAATGATTGGAATAGGGTTCTCACAGTAACCATCTATAAAAAAAGGTAAATGAAACTGTGAAAAGTATAAAAAAGAAAACTGTGAAAAGCACCACGAAAACACAATTTTGTCACAGGATATTCCAGATGACTGGCATAATTAATTAGAAAGATTTTTAACTGAACAACAATAACAATTTTAAAAAATGATAAAACAGAAGTGGAAAATATTCAAGAGGAACACAGTCCGGAGTACATATCATAGCAATAAAAAGCATCAAGTCTGGAATGGCAGTTGGAGCAGATGAAATAACTAGGTATAACAGTTTTACAGTTGCTACACTGCATAATTCAGAAGGCCTAATTAGAGGGTCGAATTGAAAATGATTGGAATAGGGTTCTCACAGTAACCATCTATAAAAAAAGGTAAATGAAACTGTGAAAAGTATAAAAAAGAAAACTGTGAAAAGCACCACGAAAACACAATTTTGTCACAGGATATTCCAGATGACTGGCATAATTAATTAGAAAGATTTTTAACTGAACAACAATAACAATTTTAAAAAATGATAAAACAGAAGTGGAAAATATTCAAGAGGAACACAGTCCGGAGTACATATCATAGCAATAAAAAGCATCAAGTCTGGAATGGCAGTTGGAGCAGATGAAATAACTAGGTATAACAGTTTTACAGTTGCTACACTGCATAATTCAGAAGGCCTAATTAGAGGGTCGAATTGAAAATGATTGGAATAGGGTTCTCACAGTAACCATCTATAAAAAAAGGTAAATGAAACTGTAAAAAGTATAAACGAATTTCTCTAGCGATGCAAACAAGCTTCAGAAAAGGCAAAGAAAAATTGTGGAAGAAAAACTGGAAGAAGTAAGTTGAGTTCAGACCAAACAGAGGTACTTATCAGGGAATGTAACAAGGATCTCAGGATAACAAGTTTTGTAGATTTTGAAAAAGTATATGACAAGGAGAAAAGAGACAAAATCAGTTCAAAATGCTACAGTTATATGATATAAACTATATAATTATTTAAATTAAGGGGATATTAAATCCCACATTGTTTTAAAACCAAACTAAAAAATCTATATAATTACATTTTTTGTCAATACAGGACAAAGCTAAAAGCAGGTTGTTGTTTTTACTATTACAAGAATTTTATTTTTCCTATATATACAATACCTAGCTTTCAGTTAATGTGACAGTCTTATTATTGCTTCTTATTTATGTTTAGCTTCACTTATTATATCCATAATTGCCAAATCTCATTTCACTAACATACATTCAGACTGGCAATGTTTTCATGTAAATGCCTGTGCATTTATGCTTCACATAAGTTAAAGATGTGGCAGCTGAGAACAGAATCATGTTTGAATGAATTAATGTCATGTGAAAGCAGGGTGTGTGGAGAGGGAAAGAAAGGTGATGAGCAATATGCCCTTGAATTTTCCCACTTATGTGTGCATGAAAAACATTTGGTGCACAAGTTTCCAGTCTCAGACTTAATGTGTGCAGTAGCCTGTGCTCACAATAGCAAAATTCACCGTAAAACTTGATGTAACTTAAAAATACCAAAGCACTTTACATCGATTTTTAAAGAGGTCAAGTCTCAAGAGAATGTTACAAAAATAACCTTGTTTGTCTATATGTTTTAGGCTAAGTATTTTTTTTTAAATAACCCTATGGGAATTGTCTGTAATTACTGTTTTAACTAAAGTTTCTAGAATGTCAAAAACAAAGGCAATGCTTTGCCATCAGAACTTTGTATAATAGCACAAGAAAGTTATTTACGACATTTACAATGCACTGTTCCTAAAAAAAAAGTGAACTTAAGAGCGGGAAACCAAGCAAGATAGCTGAAGCGCATAGTTAAGTGCAAATAGCCCATGACTGTTTGTGTAAAGTTTTACTGAAGGAATTTGTGTTAGAGAAAGAGAGAAATCAACCGGCCGTATTACTGAGTTTCATGCCAATTAAAAGATACTGGTAGCGCAGTCTTATCAAATTAATTTTCTAGTATCCGTAGGCATAAAACTCGTAGTGCGAAAGGTAAATAAAGTAAGTACGCAATAGTAAGATGGAATAGTGAGAATAAGAAAGGAATATATAAAAAATAATAATAACAGTGGCTTATAAATAGCAAGTAATAGCATTCCATTTACAATGGCGCAGTAGCGACAGGATAAAATACACAGTGGATTGGAACAATTTTGTAAATAAAGAACAGGCAAATAAATAGAAAGTATATATATATATATATATAGTGTAAGAAATTTTTTTAAGAACCGTGAATGTGAACAGTGGTAACTCGGGAGTCACTAGTACTAACACGATGGGGGATGTAGAATTCTTTAGAACAGTAAATCCTCACCTCATAATCCCTCAATTCTCTGGAGAGGACCACGATGATGATGTGTTCTCCTTCTTCGAGTTTGTAGAGGAGCTAAGAAAAGTCGAAAACTGGTCAGACTTCCGGCTTCTAATAATCTTAAGGAATAAACTGATTGGAAGGGCCAAGAATTTTTTGTATTCCTCTCCCATACTGAGAGACACTTTGGAATACAATAAATTCAAGGATACCCTGATATCTCAGTTTTCCAAAGTTAAAAGCGTGGGTCCGAACCTGTGGAGGCTGCAAAAATGTAGACAAGAAAAAAAGGAATCTATCACTGTTTATTACAATAGACTTCTCACTTTAGCTAATAGTGTGGCCAGTGATGAAAAGAGTCACTTTGATTGGGCTGTCTTCAACCAATTCAGGTTAGGAGTAAGAGAAGAATATAAAGAGACAGCTTACAAAAGGAAAATAAACACCTTAGAAGAATGCTATCAGGCCATAAAAGAAAAAGAAGAAAGGCTAGGCAATCTTCATCCTGAATCCAGTGCCAGCCAGATGCACAACATTACTGAAGTATCAGATCAAAAGAGAGAGGTTAAGAAAGAGAAAAATCCAGGGAATTCTAAAGAAAAAAGTAAAGACAAACAGAAGGGAGAAAAAGAGGAAAATAAGACCACAGAAGTAAATGAAATAGACCTCAACAGATTGAAGGCTGCAGAGTCTATTAACATGGAAGAAATACACTCTTATATCAAAAAAGGGGTAGAAAGACTACAGCAGCCCTTGATGGAGAAACTTGCCTCCATTCTAAACCAATTAGGGGAGTTCAAGAAAACCTCCAAGGAACAGCTGGGATCTGAACAAAAGTGTACTGAAAGGGAAACCAGGAGGAAAGTACCTCAATGCTACAGATGCAATAAGTTTGGGCACATTGCCAGATATTGCTATAGCGGTAGAAGAGACTCTGATAGAAGGATGGATTGGAAATCTAATGTGGTAATGACTCACCATCATCCCACACGGAGGACTAAGAAGTAGCCAAGAAACATTAGAAACCAACATGGAGATTCTATGACTATGATAAGGGGAAAATAAAGAGGGCTAAAATGCAGAGTTTTTTTGGACACTGGTTCCCAAGTTTCAGTGATTACCGGGTCTTTATTCATGAAACTGAAATCGCGAGAGCCCGACTGTATCACTATGCTAAAAAGGCCGATCATATTAAGTGGAATTGCGAACGCCTCTGTTTATGCCTCGGAGAAAGTGAAGGTGAACACGTGGTTGCCAGATTTTAAGTTAAACGTTTCACCTGAGTTGTTAATTCTCCTGGAATCCTCTCAAACCACGGCAAAGGCAGTTCTTGGAACAGACTTTTAAGAGAAACGTAAGTTCTCCTGTGATTTTTCTAAAAAGGGATTTCCATTTTGGGATTTAATCAGGTTGCCTGGCAGAGAGGTAGTCAAAGCCGTTGAGCTGGTGAAAATGTTGATGAGAGCAACACAGGAAGCGACCGTTCCCAGCTAGGAAAGGGGGGGAGCAAGGAAAAATAAAATTGTTGATAAAAAAGACAGGGAAAATTCTTTGCCTGATTCCCCAACTGTTAGAGATACTGAACAGGTTAAAGGGGGAGAGACCTTACACATCTTCAGTGTCAAGGTTTCTTTGAGAAAGAGGAATTAGAGGCCACAGATAAAAATGCTAAAATGGAATACAAGTGAATATATTAGAAATAAATGATTGTGGAGATCACCACCCAGGTAACGGGAGAAATAGAAGGAGAGCAAGAGGTCGGAAGGGAATTAGATGCCCAAGGAATAGTGACAAACATGAATCACAGCACACAAAAGAGCCCACAGGTTCAGGCTGATGGCATTCCCTGCTCAAAATTAAATGACAAACCTGAGTACTGTCCGACCTAGAGAATATACAACCCACGACATAGAAACACTATATGGAAAAATTTTTCATGGCTTAAAAATTTTTCATGAAGGGGGTGGGCCATTGTAAAACTCGATGGAGCTTAAAAATACCAAAGCGCTTTATATCAATTTTTACAGAGGTCCAGTCTCATGAGAATGTTACAAAAATAACCTTGTTTGTCTATATGTTTTATGCTAAATATTTTTTTTAAATAACCCTATGGGAATTGTCTGTAATTACTGTTTTAATGAAAGTTTCTAGAATGTCAAAAACAAAGGCAATGCTTTGTCATCGGAACTTTATATAATAGTATGTATAACAGCACAAGAAAGTTGTTTACGATTAAGTGTGTGAGAAAGTTGCTTGCGAGATCTGCACATGAACACCTTCAAAGTTAGTATCAAAGAGATCCACTAGTTTCAGAGAAATTTCCGCTGCCCGACAAGACAAAAAAAAAAGTGCATGGTGGAGAAGAAAGAAGGGGTCGGCCTTAACAAAAGGTTCATGGAGAACTGCCGATTTCTTCAGGGTTTACAACCCTTGGTGCAAGGTCCCGAGAAGGCGAAAATAAAAGTGGACTGAGCCGAACATCGAGGGGAAAGTCCAGGTCTTGCTGACAGAGGAGAGCCGAGATACAGTTGCCGTGAGAGCCAGAGGTAGTCGGCAGAGAACCAGAAGCAGTCGGACCTAGAGGAACAGACTTTACTGCAAACCCATGCCAGAGGAAAAATTGGGAGAACAGCCAATGCAAAGTGCCGGTCAGATGTCCTAGTGCTGTGGGAAGTCAACCGAAGCCAAAAGCCGCAGAATGATCTTCAAGCTTGAATGTTGAAACTTCTTGCCTGAGCTTTTGAATACTGGGAAGATTGTAGTCCAAGACCCGCTGATATTCTGATGAAACGCCCCCTGAAGCAAGACTCCCTGGATGGAAACCTAAGGCCTGCGATGAAAGAAAAACCATAGAGATTTTGATGAAGGACTTTGGAAGGTGTCATGACAAAGAGCCCCTGTAAGTGTGTTACATCTTTTTATGTACATTCTTTTTGTAATCTAGGAGATATGTCATAGAAGAACTGATAAGAAATATCTATAAGAGAGTCCTCTGATTTGTTGTTAACTGGAATGTAAATTGTAAGATAACTTGCCATGGCTAGCTAATCTCTTTATGAGTATATTAGTCTCGGCAATTTGATTTTTTTAAGCAGAGAAGTAACAGAGTAATTACATTGTACAGTCATTTAATATTGAAAAGGGAAAGTTTGTTTCTTTATACCAAAAGTATAAAGATAGGTAGAGAGAGAGAGAGAGAGAGAGTAACCTCCCTATCGCTTATTTAATGTACTTTGTTTTCATTGTAAATAAATGTGTTTTAATTATATGTCAATAGAGTGCCACCTGATAGTTTATTTTACAATGCACTGTTCCTAAAAAAACGCAAACTTAAGAGCAGGAAACCAAGTAAGATAGCCAAAGCATATAGTTAAGTGCAAATAGACGACTGTTTGTGTAAAGTTTTACTGAAGGAATTTGTGTTAGAGAAAGAGAGAGAGAAATCAACCAGCCGCATTACTGAGTTTTATGCCAATTAAACCTGCACCACCAGTATCATAAAAGATACTGGTGGCACAGTCTTATCGAATAAATTTTCTAGTATCCATAGGCATAAAACTCGTAGTGTGAAAGGTAGATAAACTAAGTACGCAATAGTAAGATGGAATAGTGAGAATAAGAAAGGAATATATAAAAAATAATAATGGTGGCTTATAAATAGCAAGTAATAGCATTCCATTTACATCACAATGCATAAACTCTTAATTTAATATGCCTAAAATTAGTGACAACAGCTTTGTTAAAAGATCTTGTATGTCGCATACTAAATATTTCTATGAGAGCAACCTAAATGCTTATTCCTTCAGGTACTTGAATACTTGACATAATTTATAAATAAATTATGTCAAGTTCTAAACCCTAGAGGAGATTCTAGGGTTTAACACAGTACAATTGCCAACATATTTATGCTCTTTTTCTGTCTAGCTATATCCTGTAAAACTGCAAGCACCAAATTAATTTGATTTGGTTAAATCTAAAAAGATACAAAACATCCATTATAATTTGCATGAGTTCAAGTGACTGTGCTGTCTAGACAGTTGACCTGAACAAATATGCCTCTACAACTTGCTGATGCGAGCATCAGTTTACCTACATGGCACAGACTAACAGTAACTAATTAGAGTTATTAAGTTGGAATGGGTAAGAGCAATATTGGAGTGGAGACACTAGAGAAATTACTAAATAAAATAAGTGACAAGTATGATTTATCATATAATTAATTTTTACATACATTCAAAAATTACTGACTGTAAGTTAAAATTCTGATAGCAAAAATTTTGTATGCACAATTACTAGGCATGTGCTCTCCTTTTTTGACCAGTGTGCATGCACACAGCTAAAGAACATTGGTGTTACTAAAGGAAATGGAAGACATGAACTGAAATCAGGAAGGCGACTGGAGAGATTACGAAACATGATAGTAATTGACTGGTGCAGGAAGAAAAAGAGCACAAATAAGAGATAAGAATGACAGTGTGAGAGCAAGATAGTAAAGAAGGTGAGAGAACAGAAGAGACAGGGAAATAGAGAAAATGAGAGAGGAAGTTGAGAGAGAGAGAGAGAGAGAGAGGATCCAAGGAATAGAGAAATGAGAAGAAGAAAATAAGAGAGAAAGTGCAGAAGCAAAAAGAGTTAGGGATGCCAGTAAAAGAAGAATGAATGGAGCTGTGAGGGATGTGATGTGTGGAGATTCAATAATTTGTGGTGTGTAGTTAAAGAAGTGTTTGTCTGAAGGAACAACAGAAAGTGTGGCAATGACGTGAAGTGAAAATGTAAATAAGATCTCAGTGATGTTAGTACAATTAATACCTGAACGGTGGTATGAATCCAGCAGTAAGAGATTTTATTATTCAGTTGATGTCAAGGATTGTGCAGTGAAAGTGTGTGAGAGGGAGACTGTGTTGCCTAGGTATGATAGTGCAGTTGAGAAGAGCAGTGATAATGAATGAGATAATTGCTGCAATGTGTAGGAGAAGAGGTCTGGAATGTGTGGATGCTTGGGGTGCATTTGATGATAGAAAGGATCTTTGTTGACAGTTTTTCACTTGGTTTAATCCTTTATCCAAGTATAAGCAAACAAAATTTGCACCTGAAGTACTTTCAGGACTGGGGCAACTCATGGTAAAGGTGGTATTGACTTCACATCACTTGTCTTAGTATCCCATAATGCAAAGCACATCTTGCGGACATATATAATGCTATGAATTATGAGAAGGGTCACTACCCAGACCGGTTTTGAGCTTTATTGAGGTCTCTTCAGTGGAAGCCAGACCCAAAGGTGATACCAAGATTGAAGTAATGGAGAAGTCATATTTTTCTATATGAGTTGCCAAAAGGTGTCATACCTTATTATTATATAATAAGGTATGACACTTGTTGACAGTCCCTTTTGGCAACTCGTATAGAAAAATATGGCTTCTACATTACTTTAACCTTGGTATCACCTCTGGGTCTAGCTCCCACTGAAGAGACCTTAGGTTGAAACTGGTCTGGGTAGTGACCCTTCTCATAATGCATAGCATTATACATGTCTGCAAGGAGATGTGCTTTGCATTATGGGATACTAAGGCAAGTGATGTGAAGTCATACCACCTTTACCACGAGTTACCCCAGTCCTGAAAGTACTTCAGGTACAAACTTTGTTTGCTTACACTTGGATAAAAGATTAAACCAAGTATGTAATTTCTTGGTATCTTTAATTTATAGAAAGGATCTGTATGCAAGAGGTGGATAGTATTGAACAGAGACTGATATAAGCAGTTGGGGCTATCGTTTCTAGACAAGTGAATACACTAGAAAAGAGAAACTTGAGTTGCCAGGCTGGAAGTTAACAGAAATGGCACCTCATGTGGAAATAGTGCTCGGAAGATGAGAGAGTGTGTAGTAAATTGCAGGGTCAAGTGGAGGCTATTAACAATACATTAATGTTGGTCAATGCACTCATATTTCAGCAGGATAGGAAGGGTATATGGAGAGGTGGAATGTTAGTTATAGTAAGTGATGAGTTGTGTCCTATGAAACTCAATTTTATCCTGCTAAACATGATAGTGATCACTTCCTATTTCGAATCCTCTGTATACTCTTGCATCCTGAGCCAGTGGGAAAACATTGCTATCAACAACAAAATTAATGAGACTTTTCTTATTTCTTGCAACTTCTCTCCTTGTGAATTTGTGCACATTTTTGTGGAACATGGTTTTAACAATAACTACTCCATGTCCTGAACAGATAACCAGCAGGTACTTAGCATTATTATTATTAGCATTTCTCTTTTCACCAGATTTTCTCAAAATATTTCTATATTTTGTATCAATTTCTTACTCTGCTGATTCCATCTTCAACATGGAGCAACTTTTCTCTTTTTTGTTATCAGCAAACTTCTCTAGTGGCTAAAAATTTCTCTACTTCTTTCTTAGTAGATCCTTCTGTGGGACCATAGACACAGTAAGTTTCACTGTCCAGTTTCTCATTCTGATATTTGGCCACATCACTCTACTTGACAATGTTTGTCATTCCATATGATTATCCTTGTATTCAGTGTTGAATGCTATAGCTACTCCTTTCCTTGATTGTTATTGCCTGATTATAACATTTTTTATTTGTTGCTTAGAAAGATCTTATCTGTTTTTGCCTTCTTTGTTTCACTCACACCTATTATGTTGATCTGGAATTTATCCAATTCTTCTGCTACTTCAGTTTCTTTTCCATCGACTTCTTACATTGAGAGTACCAATCTTGAACTCTGCTGAGTTGGGATGTGTACTGGGATTTGTTCCAGTAAAAACCAACCTAACCTCAATAAATATATATAATTGTGTAAATCTCCACACAATGTGGGAAACTGTAATGCAGTCTAATCACTTGCACTTCATTTTTTGTGCATACATTAGAATTTTTGTATTGTATTCCAATGATGTCTGTGTAACATACAAATCACCAGAGTTATTAAACTAATGTTAAATTCATTCCCTGGTCTGCCTTTATTCTTTTACACCAAAAAATGAGTTACAACCACACTTATGCTGAAATATGATATTTATAAGGATTATCATCCATCAAGCTCATTCTCTTTACTCAAGACACTTTGTTACATTAATAAATTGAACACACATAGACACACATTTCTTTTCTATCTTATGATTTTAGTGATAAGTTAAAGATAAAGCAGCTTTGTATTTGTTTATGTCATCAAACAATGACATAAACAAGTACAAAGCTGCTTTATCTTTAACTTCTCAAGAAGTTAACTGTGTGGAGTCCTATTTTCAAGGAATCTAATCTGTAAATACATTGGTAAGATACTTAGAACTCCTGACATTTTTGTTGCATTTCATCCTGGAAGTCTCCATCATTTTTAGGTTTGGTAAAAAGTAAAGTTTCCTCTACTAAAACTCCCTGGTTATTAGATTCTTCACAAAGGATCTGAGAAACGTAATTTGGCCAAGCCAATCTGAAAGACCAGTGATGCTTCCACAAAGAACATGAGAAATACATCAGGTAACATGTATTGGAACAGTCTGAGGTTTCAGAGCATGCTATCAACTTCATAATCAAGTCAGCAGGATTCACTGGAAAAGGCAAAAAATCTACACAAGAGCAAGTTCCTTGCAGAAGGAACTTGCTCTTGCCATATAAGAAAAGTTTTGAAGCATTACTGGATGTTATGTGCTCTTTAACCATCATCCATTTTTGGTGATTCTGTGAACATAAGCTCTATCTTGCTCTCTTCTTTCAGCAGTTAGCTAATGCAATGCTTTGTAAGTTGTTGCAATTTTACAGAATAAGCTTGTGTCTTTTTTTTATTTTTAGCATGATTATACATATACTATGTGCTACTGCAACTTGGTTTAATGAAAATTATGATGAAAACTCAGCTGGCCTACATGGATGCCAATTTCAACCTCAAAAATACACCTTCAGGATGGTGATGTCAGGTATAGACCAGACTAGTGGATCTAACAATGGTATAACATGGAATAGTATACAACTGTTCAAAATGACTGCTTCGTTATCAAAAACTGGTGGAGGACATCTAAATTAAATGAGAAAAAAGTTGTGCACACTACTGAGGTGTGTGCATCTTAGGCTTCTCTGAAATACAGTGATGTCTCAATGCTTATTTCAACATAGTGTGTGCATATATAGTGTGCATGTGCACACACAATCTGAAATAATAATGAATGATAGCTGTTTCTAAAATATGCTCATAGAGAATAAGAGGTTGACAAGTCACAATGAAAAACAATAAAAATTATTTTATGCAGTTTATCTCACTCATCTTTAGGCAGGTTACTTTGCTAAACTCATCCTTTATATATCTATAATTTATAAAAGAGAGAATAATAAATATTCCTTATTAGTTTATAGCCAAGAAAATTTAACTAATTAAGCTTTTATACATTTTTTAAGAGCTTACAAAGACTTGTAGCACGAGTTGCATTAGCACTATACAAAGGCAACTTTTCCCAGGAACCTGTGTATTCACTTGCTTTAGATTAGGGATTTCACCACTGGCCTAACAGCTATTTCAAACTGTTGGTTTTCATCGGAGACAAACTTAGAATATCTCAGTGGATTCACACTTGAACTTTATGTACTTTGCTTTTAAGTAACTCTTGACAGGTGCAGGAAACACAATTACTATGAAAAGAACCTAAAAGGCTATATACAGAAAATTATTAAAAGAGAATATTAAGACATAAATATCTATTATTTCATAATCAAGTCAGCAAATAACGTTTACTTCCAAAACATTTAAAAGTTTCTTAAGTCCAAGACAACTCATACTGAATGTTTGTATTTCCACAAATACAAAAGTGTTATTGATCACTTTTAAAACTTGTAAAAGTTTCAAAGGCAAACATTATTTTAACTTCTTGGCTATAAAATAATAATGGATATTCAATATCCTCTATTTTAATAAATTTTATGAAATGATATAGGTTTTTTTCTTCAATTATAGATTTTATAAATAGGGAAAGAAAAACAACATGACGTAAATCAACTAACCTTGTTTCCAGCATTTCTGTAATATCCTTGAACACCTGCATAACACCATTTGCACCCTGAGTAAAATATTGAAGATACATAAAACATACAGCACAGCTTGCAAAAACATCAGACATAAGACTGAAACAAGTGCAATTGAAATCATTATCTTGCTCAGTAGAAAGATATATAAGTTCTGTTTCCAGTGTCTTTTTAAGTCTATTCCTAACTTTAAGTAAAACTGTTGGTGGAACTTCATTCTGGAATGACACATATGCATTTTCATTGCACACAGACACCAGTAATCCAATTAGCTTGTTGAACAGTAGAGTTTTTTCATGACTACAAAGAGATTCTTTTGTGTCTGTAGTCAGGCCTAACTGCAACTCTATAAATGTTTTCAAAAATTCCCACAATTCTCTTGAATACTTTTTATTCATATCAGCAGAAGCACATGTGGACAGAAGTGTAATGAATACTTTTTCAGCTTCATTTTTGTTGCCTGTTAACCATTCCAATTTTACATACTCTTGCCACAAAATCAAGTTATTTCTATTTTCATCTTCCTTCAACATACTTTTCAATAGCTTTTTAATATTCTTTACTTCATGTTTGAGCTGAGCTGGTTCTGCTTTTTTCAACTTTTCCACATTAAATCTCACCCACAGAAGCTGTAGAATTTTTCTATATTCTGCAGTAAAAATCTTTTGGGTTTGTTCAAATACTCTGTTTATAAAAGGTACTGCATTTTCAGGAAGGGTCCAAGATGAAAATAAAATAACATCAGAAATTTGCTTTAACTCTGCATGTGCAGCATGCATTTGTAAAATGTTATCTGTAGTTTCCATTAATAGCTGATTATCAGCAACCACATCTGGTCTGACAGAGCAATGCTCATTGTGAATATTCACTCCAATAAATTGCAAAAATTTTAATGAAGCATAAAAGCATGTCTTTTTTGAAGTAAACCAAAAAAGATTATCACTCACTTCATCCACAAGAACCATCCTATCTGAATCTTCACAACTTTCTTCACTCTCCCCTATTTTTACATCTGCACGCCATGGTAACCAGTGGAAATTTTCACGAAGAGTTTCAAGCTTTAACCACACTTCCCACTTTGTGTGCATGCTACTGAGAATTTCATCTTCTTTTGGATTAAGATCTACAAAATAAATACATATATATATGTATATATATATATACGAGGTGTGGCTATTAAATAACGAGACTGGTTACAAAAATGTGGTTTATTATTACAATTGTACAACTTTATTGTTATCCCCCTTCAACATACTCTCCTCCTCCATCTATACACCATTGAATATGAATTTTCCATTATTGGAAGCAGTGTTGCAAGTCCTTAGAGCTGCCATTTTCTCCTTTACATCAAATTTGCACTGACATCACGGAACAGCTGACAGCGTAGCCGGACTTACAGGAGATCATCACATGTGATGAGATGTGGATTTTCTAGTATGATCTAGAAACAAAGAGACAATCGATGCACTGGAAAACTTCCACATCACCGAGAATGAAAAAAGCAAGAATAAGCAAGTCAAAAACTGAAGGCAATGCTGATTTTTTTTTTTTTTATATCAATGGCATGGTAATGATCGAATGGGTACCTGAGGGTCAGACAATTAACTAACATTATTACCTTGAGGTTCTGGGAGGAGAAGAGACACCCAATCTGTGGAAGAACAATGCTTGGATTCTCCATCAGGACAATGCTCCAGCCCACAGTACACTGTCTGAAAAGCAGTATCTGGCTGATAAGAAGATCCCAGTAGGACCATCCACCTTACTCGCCGGACTTAGCTCCATGTGACTTTCACCTTTTTCCAAAGTTGAAATCCGCATTGAAGGGCACCCATTTTCAGTCAGTGGATGCGGTAAAGGAGAAAACAGCAGTGCTACTGAAGCAGATAACACCTGATGACTTGCAGCACTGCTTCCAACAATGGAAAATTCATATGCAACCGTGTATAGATAGAGGAAGGCAGTATGTTGAAGGAGATAACAATTAAGTTGTACAATTGTAATAATAAATCACATTTTTGCAACCAATCTCATTATTTAATAGCCACATATATAAATGTGTACACACACACACACACACACACACACACACACACACACACACACACACACACACACACACACACTTGAAATAAATAAAAAAAAAATGCTGGCTGTTAAAATATTTGCATATTAAAAATAATATGCAAGTAACTGCACTTTGGAACTACCCTAAGCCTGGATGAAGGGCTATAAGTACCCATTACTCTAAAAAAATCCCTGATCATGAAAACAGAGTCCAAGCAATCCAAATAAACCAAGTGTCAAATGTGGTAACCTGTGAGATCTCAGATAATCACTATCTAAGATGTTAAGAGGATAAAACATGGATGAAGTATTAAAGACAAAGCTTACAGAACAGGTGAGGTCACCAATTTCACCTAACCAAACATGTTAATTGCAACATATTACAATAACAAATGTTAGAACTGGCAAAAGAATTGGCAAAAGTTATTAAAGAAATGAGGCAATACAGAATGGATATTTAAGGATATGTGACCTAAGATGGATGGACAGGTTTTGGAAAAAAATAAATTTTGTCTTTTTCTGTTTCCAAATACTATATTCAGAATCTGATGAAAAGAATAAGAGGAGGGATACTTTATAATGAATAAAGACAAAAGTAATTGGAAGCCTATGAATGATCGAATAATAATGGCTGGATTAATTCACCAACAAATGACAAGGATCTTGAAAAAGAGGTACTTTATGAACAATTACAGAAATGTATAGGAACAAATACAAAATGGCATGATAATTTGAATGACAATATGAATGACAAAGTACTAATAAAAATGAACGAGCAGTACTTAATGAGATAGGCAATCAAAGAAATTAGCATGGCGATTTACTGATAGTTTTTTTTTTTTTTTTTTTTTTATTATGGAATAGCTCATCAACATATTCATGCTGAGTTGTGTCTCGTCTTATTTTGCTAGAGAGCATGAGACATCTCCGTGTGAATATGTTAAGTATAAAGAAATTCATAAAATGATGTGGTTAATATATAAAATATACATCAGGTCATTCTCGTGGAAAGGATTAGACGTTGGTTATGCATTTTTAACTAAGTAATTTAAGGAAATTACAATGTCACTAGGATATACATTAAAATCAATTTTAATATACTTCAATATTTCGGCAATGTCACGTTGCCATTTTCAAGAAACTTAAGAACAAGACACGTGCATGCAGGTACAACAAACATTAATGAGGAAGAAGCAGGAAGCTATTATTTCTCCTAAAGTCCTGATGGTGCCCCCCTAGCAGGCCATGTTGGTATTCTTGGGCGATTGGTCTTCTGATGTAGGTTTCCCAAATTTGATGCAGTCTCATGCAGCCAAATTTGTTGAGGTTCGGATTGTTTCTTAGGGCTGAAGCTGATTCCATGAAAAGCCTTTGATACTTGTATTTACTACGGTGTACTATAGTGGCTTTCTTCCACCGTATTCTATGGCAGGTATTGAGTGCATGGTTAGCAAGACCAGAGTGGCTGTACTGGTGAAACCGGATGTAGTTCTTGTGTTCTGAAATTCTGATATTGGCTGTCCTGCCTGTTTGGCCAAAATAGGACAGCTTACAGCTGCAAGGGACCTGGTATACACCAGTTAGGTCTGTGGGGGGGGGGGGGGGTCTTTAGTAGAGCGGATAAGTGATGCAAATTTTTTATATGGTCTGCAACACTGTCCTACTTTGGCCAAAAAGGCAGGACAGCCAATATCCGAATTTCAGAACACAAGGACTACATCTGGTTTCACCAGTACAGCCACTCTGGTCTTGCTGACCATGTGCTGGATACCTGCCATAGAATACGGTGGAAAAAAGCCACGATAGTACACCATAGTAAATACAAGTATCAATATATTCCATGAAAGGCTTTTCATGGAATCAGCTTCAGCCCTACGAAACAATCTGAACCTCAACAAATTTGGCTGCATGAGACTGCCTCAAATTTGGGAAACCTACATCAGAAGACCTTCAGCTCAATCGCCCAAGAATACCAACATTGCCTAGGGGGTACCATCAGGACTTTAGGAGAAATAATAGCTTCCTGCTTCTTCCTCATTTACTGTTTGTTGTGCCTGCATGCACGTGTCTTGTTCTTAAGTTTCTTGATAATGGCAATGTGACGTTGCTGAAATACTGAAGTATATTAAAATTTATTTTAATGTATATCCTAGTGACATTGTAATTTCCTTAAATTACTTAGTTAAAAATGCATAACCAACATCTAAGCCTTTCCACGAGAATTACAATAATCCACGGAGATGATATTGCACGTAAAGCATGCCATTATGGTAAAATGAAGTTAAAGCTATCAAGACAACTGAATCATCTCGCCTTCCTAAAACGCTGCTGGGATAAAAAGGTAATTCCTAACTATGTGAAATTCAAGCACCGTTTCTCTTCACAAAAGGCACTTCGTATTTATAACCGTGCCAGCCAAGCCTTACTCAGAGAACAAATGGCCACGACTCGCTGTTGCCTGAGTGAAGCTAACTCAGCTATAGAGGCACTCGAAGATGACCTTTCAAGCACCTTAAGCCAAGAAATTTGGTCTATTTTATACAACATCTCGTGCACTGCAGCAGAGAAAGAATTTAAAAAAGTACGATAGACACATCAAAAAATTTGAAAATTTAAAAAACAACTCGATCTCGAAACCACAACTCCCTACCAAAACGGTAGTCAACCTTTCGTCAATTAATGTGAAACCTGAAGCACTCAACGCCCTCGCACACGGCCACAACTTCGCCATTGTGCCCAGAAGAATACCTGCGAAAGATATTATGATAAGAACTGAACGCGGGATACGACACCTTCCAAACCACGTCACCAACGATATTAGACTGGATGTAGCTTGTGTTCTGACCAAAGCTAAACCACCAAAAGCCAACATGTCCAGTAAGGAAATTAAATCTCTACTGGAATTAAAGAAAAACAAGAAAATAATAATCACCAAAGCTGATAATGGGAACGCCACAGTATTGCTTAACCAAAAGGATTACACAGGTAAGCTGAAAGCTTTATTGTTAGATCGGGCTACTTACCTCCCTATTGAGTACAATCCCACCAACTCACAAATTAGAAAACTCCACAGGCTCCTTAAGAAGGTCACTTCTTGGCCTGTGGAAATCACTAACAAATTAAAACCATTTAACTCCATATCCCCCCCCCCCGTATTTATGGACCCGTATTTATCCACTATGGCACATAAGGAAAATGTGCCATAGTGGATGCCATTGATCCCCCCACATACAAACTAGCTAAACATTTGGCCAAAGCTCTCTCACACTATACCGGCAACACACCTTCACACATAAAAAACTCAGCTATAAAAAACAAAGCCAGCATAGAAACCCTTACACTCAAACACACTGACATAATAGTCAGTTTTGATGTCTCCTCCTTATTCACAAATGTCGCAATTTACAAATTCCCAAAGAATCCTTAGAGCTAATCCAAGCTAAATTTCCTCCCGATGAAGAAAAAAAACAACTGCCTTCCTTTCTTAGACACACTAGTCACCTGCCAGCCTGATGGAACCTTGGTTTTCTCAGTCTATTAAAAACCCATCCCATACAGGCAGATACATTCACCAACAATCCCACCACCCCTCCTCGCAACAATATGGAGTCATTAAGACACTACACAACAGGGCTAAACTTATCTGTTCAAATGACAATGCCCTAACCACAGAGCTAAACCACATTCTCAACACTTTCTCAGCCAATGGCTGCCCCACCCCCTCCCAAAAAAAAATCCAAAAAATATTGAAACCAGTAAACCACAACCCCCCTCCCTCACAAGGATTACTCTAAATCCATCACCATACCCTATATCCGAGGAACCTCAGAAAAAATTACAAAAATCCTAAAAAAACATGACTTAACTTCTTGTTACAGACCATATAAAAAATTGGCATCCCTTATCTGCTCTACTAAAGACCAACCTCCCCCCTCCCTAGACCTACCTGGTGTATACCTGGTCCCTTGCAGCTGTAAGCTGTCCTACTTTGGCCAAACAGGCAGAACAGCTAATATCAGAATTTCAGAACATAAGGACTACATCCAGTTTCACCAGTACAGCCACTCTGGTCTTGCTGACCATGCGCTGGATACCTGCCATAGAATACAGTGGAAGAAAGCCACGATAGTACACCATAGTAAATACAAGTATCAAAGGCTTTTCATGGAATCAGCTTCAGCCTTAAGAAACAATCCGAACCTCAACAAATTTGGCTGCATGAGACTGCCTCAAATTTGGGAAACCTACATCAGAAGACCTTCAGCCCAATCGCCCAAGAATACCAACATTGCCTGCTAGGGGGCACCATCAGGACTTTAGGAGAAATAATAGCTTCCTGCTTCTTCCTCATTTACTGTTTGTTGTGCCTGCGTGCACATGCTTGTTCTTAAGTTTCTTGAAAATGGCAACGTGACGTTGCCGAAATATTGAAGTATATTAAAATTTATTTTAATGTATATCCTAGTGATGCTGTAATTTCCTTAAATTACTTAGTTAAAAATATATCAGGTCAGATTGAAAACATAGTAATCGTAGGCAGCTTTAAAAAAAGCTTACTCTGATGTTAGGTGTACGATCTGTTCATTACTTGGTGACAGCAACACTTATAAAATCCAAGGGGAAGGATATGACATGTCCAATTCAAAAATGAAATAAAGAAAAAGTTTTACATTATGATACTGCAATTACATTACATTACAATACAATTATGTTATAATATTACAATACTGCAGATTTTGGAGGGAAAGGAAGTAGAAAGGGGAATGCCCAAGAAACATTATTGAAAAAGATGAAAAAAAACAAAAAACAAAATTAGGACAGGATAATATATAATGAGATCACAAGAGATTGTTTAGATATTAAGAAAGGAAATAAGAATAAAGAATTGTTATTGAACAAGGCCTGAACACTGATAGAGGAAAGGTGCGAAATTAAAATCTGAAAATATTAAAAAATTTCATCATAGAAACTATACATAGGGGAGAAAGGAAAGTTAGTTAAAACATTGATAGTAAGGATAACAGAAATTATGTGGACAGTATGGTGGCATAGAAGCCAAGAAGCTTTGCCTTTAATACTTCATAGTGAGTTGAGCTACACTGGAAAACTTTATGAAGTGATAAGGAAAATATGCTCTGAAAGAGAAAGAAGAAAATGTAATAAGAGATAAAAAGAGCATGCTGGTAAGTGAAGAGGATAAGCTTGATGGAGATGTAGAAAATAACTGATTTAATAAGTACAATATTGGAAGAAGCCCATTCAGCTAAATGTAAAATCTTGGAGGAAATGCACTGGGAGAAGTGGAAGGGGCAAAGGATCTTGAGGGGAAAATTTGATAGAAACGTGAAATTCAGGGAAAATATCGCAAAGGTGGTGAAAATAATCCAGAGGATTGCTGCAACGATGAGAAGGATGCTGACCAGAAGAGAAAGAGTTGTCATTCCATTGTATAAAGCCCTGATCAGACCACACCAGGATTACGGTGCTCATATTTGGTTCACAGGATTTGAAAGGGATAAATTAACCTTGGAAACAGTGAGTAGGTGGATAATAGAGATGATATCAGGACTGTATAATGTTAATTATGAGGATAGGCTGAAGGAATGTGGACTATAAAGTTTGATAGATAGTGATAGATAGGAGAGGTGATATGAGTGAGACATTTAATGAAATAGAGGTGAAAGGTAGTCATAGGATTGACACTGGAGAATTCTTTTGTTTGGTGGAAGTGGAACAGGGGGAAGGGGCAAAGACAAGGGGCCATCCCTGGAAGTTGTGAGCAAGAGGATGAGGAGTGGTTTCTTTGCATGGAGGGTGGTTGAAACATGGAATGCATTGCCTGATAGAGTGGTGAGAGCACGAACAGTGAATGAGTTCAAGGAGTGGTATGATAGACTGTGTTTTCTAGGATGAGCTTCTCACAGTGAGTCTTGTGACTCCATGGAGAACCTGAATCATAATAATAAGTACAGATTTAAATATTATGTTAGAACCAATATTTAAAAATAAGATATCTGAACACAGTATAGAAGATCAATGGAAAGTAAAGACAGTATAACACTACAAATGCTTATGACAATTAAAGAAACTGCTAGTAATCAATTGCAAGTGAACTTTAATAAAGTGTTCAAAAGTGAAAAGATATCCAGACAACGAAAGGGAATGATGAGAACCATGATACCAAAGAAAGACGATCTTGTTAAATATAATTTAACAAGATCATCTGATTTGTGGTCAGTCAGTGAATTTAGTGCTCCTGTAAAATTGGTGATTTTTGTCTGTTTTATTGTGTTTTTCCCTTAGAAAATTAGTGTTTTATAGTATACTAGTATAGGTTTTAGTGTATTTAGTATTTTAACACATGTTTTTATTATGATATTTCAATAATTAGTATATGTTTAAAATGGCACCAAAAAAAAAGGGCAAGAAATATAATGCTAAAAAAAACACCGCAGGTGAGAACAAGAAGGTTAGCCCCATTAACGAGGTTATTTGTAATGTGGAGGAGGTTAATAAAAATGAATTAACCTACAAAATAGCAAAATTGAAATAGATCTTCAGAGAGAGACGACAGGAATTGCAAAAAGTCAAGAGGCACATTTAAACGAACAGAGGGTGAAAAAGAAAGTTATGCAGGAAAATAAGAAACAACAAAGCAAGGAAACAAGTAAGTCAGGAAATAACGGAAATCAGGTAAGCGAGTTATAATGTCCAGTTTTCCTGGAGCAAAAATTAAGAATATAAAGGAAGCAATTCATAAACAGAAAAGAAAAGTAAACAAAATCGTAGTTATAGTAGGTACTAATGATATAACTCGCAATCAGTTCAGTATGAGAGAGGATATGAAAGGGTTGTTGTAAGAGGCGAGAGTGAAGAGTGAGAAAGTGAAAATTGTCAGTATTTTACCTTACTATGATAAAAATGAATTAAGAAGAAGGGCTATGATGGCAAACGATTCGATGTATACGCTGTGTAGAAGGAATGGATGCGAGTTTTTGGATGTGTGGAGTGAGTTTGATGGAAGATTGGATTTGTATAAGAGGGATGGCCTACACCTGAATGCATTTGGTATCAGGAGTCTGGAAAAACTAATAACTGGTATGACACCTAACACAGAGAGTCAGGGAAACTAAATTATAAAGGGAGGAATGGTGTGAGTGTGAGTGTAAGAGCAACAATGTTATATAACTATGTTAATGATGGGAACGGGCTTGGTCATGGAAAATGTTGACGAGGAGAGAACAATTTCAGCTTTGTGTTCATCCAGTTCAGACCTATCAAATGTGTGCAAAGATGTCTACATGTATAAGGCATTAGAGAAGAATAGAGATCTGCAAGTTGTCCAACTGTGTCAGGTAGACTGTAGACAACACTATACAAAAGAAAAAAAACAGGTAATTATTATGTCTGTACACCAGGATCAGTCTGAGAGTATCTGATACCCCTAGGCAAAGAAAATTTAGGTGCCCCTATACATTGTTTCTCTATATATATTTTGCCATACTCACACAAGCACACGTACACCTACACATGTGGATATTTATAAAAATAATATATTATTCTGAACATTAAAAAAAGGCGAAAATAATGTAGGATCATCAGCGAGCACCAGGATGGCTTGATTTATTTCAGTTTTTTTTATTATTAATCAAGGATTACTAATTTTTTTCAAAGGTTGCAATTTTTCCCCAAACTATGTAGCAAAATCTGGTGCCCCGAAATCTTAGTGCCCCCTAGGCGATTGCCTAGGTTAGCCTAATGATAAAACCAGCCCTGCTGTACACGAATGCTAGGAATATCAGAAACAAAAGGACAGAGTTTGTTGCCTTAGTCAAAATGTTGAAACCTCATATTGTAGTTATTATTGAGACCTGACTATCAGAATCAGACCTACTAACTGGTATCGAGGAAGGATAGAGAGGATAGGAGAGGAGGGGCGTGCTGCTAATGATATCAGATGACTTGAATCCAGTTAGAGTTGAGACCTATGATTGTAGTACTATTATTACTAACAATATTTCATGTGGCAGTGAGTTTGAAACTATCTGGTGTGAGGTGAAATCTCACAAAATCAATTACATAGTGGGGTGTTGTTATAGACCTAGTGGATCGGTTGCTAGTGATGAAGAAATGCATCACCAAATAGACAAGATGAGCATGAAAAGAGTAATCATAATGGGAGACTTTAATTATCCAAATATTGATTGGGTAGCAGTAGAATCTCATGACAAGAATGAAAATGCATTTATTGAGCTGTTGAAGGACAACTTCCTCAAGGAGCATGTGAAGGAAGGGACTTGAGGTCAGAGAGATCAGTCAGGGAACTTGAGGTCAGAGTGTTGACAGTGAATCTTTACTTTGTAATGAACACTGTAATGTGGTACTCACTTGGGAATTGACAAAGTTTATGAATGTTCCATTCAGAAAAGGTTAAGTGCTGAACACAAAAAAAAAAAGGAAATTATGACCAACTGAGGAGTGTACTGAGTTCACTGGAATGGGATCGGTTGTTGGATGGAAAGAATATTGACAGTGCATGGTAAACATTTTTGAGTCTTCGGACTCCTTGGAGGTGTCACAAATAATAATAATAATAATTTAAACAGTACTTAAATGATGCAATATCAGAGCGTGTCCCAAGAGTTTAAAGAATAAATAGGGTAGGAGTCAAATGCATGTGTAATTGTATTAAGCAAGAGATTTGTAAGAAAAGGACGACGTGGAAGGAATAGCGTTTGCATAAGTATGACGTCCATTATGAATGTTATAAGCTGCAGGCTAGAATAGTCACAACTGCTGTATGGAAAGCAAAGTCTGAGTATGAAATGAAACTGGCTCTGCGTGCTAAAGACAACCCACAAGAATTCTATCGATATGCTGCAAGTAAAAGAAAGAATGAATATGAAAGAATAACTCTTCTAAATGCAGATGGCATGAGGGTTACAGATGCAGAAGAGGTTGTTCAACTAATCAGTGCCCATTTTGTTAAAAGCTATCAACCTGGTGTATGCAATATTGAGCTCACTGTAGCCTCTTCACTGGATGAAGAAACGCAGGTTTATGAGGACAAGGTATTACAGCTCTTGTACAAATTGAATAAGAATTCAGCGATGGGAACTGATGGGATACAAGCACAATGTGCTAAATGAGAGTCTCAGAACAGGGAAGATTCCACAGGAATGGAAGGAATGTATGGTAATTCCATTGCACAAAGGTGGTGCAAAGACTGATGTATCCAACTATCGACCAATTAGTATCTCAGGAGTGGTGGTGAAGATTTTGGAAAAATTGGTTAGGGCTCGCATTCAAAAATGGGTTGACAGTGAATCTTTACTTTGTAATGAACAACATGGGTTTACTAAGGGAAGGTCATGTTTTAGTAACTTGCTCACATTCTATAATAATGTTACCACTGAACTAAACAAGGGGAATGGATACACCATAATACTTTTGGATTTTGCTAAGGCTTTTTGACAGAATACAGCATGATAGACTGTTGCTTAAATTTGAGAAAATGCGTTTGGATTATAGAATATTAGCATGGATAACAGGATAGCTGACTGACAGATATCAAAAAGTGGTATATGGGGATGTGAGTCTGCAAGATTTAAGGTAACAAAGGATCAGTGCTTGGTCCACTGTTATTAAATCTGTATATTAATGATATTTGGAAGGATTTGACAAGTGACATTTGGCTATTTGCTGATGATGCAAAGACAGGTAGGGTAATCAGGAATGCTGCCGATATGCAGTACTTGCAGAATGATTTGAATAGACTGGAATTATGGGCATGGGAAAATGGAGTGTCAGTTCAATGTTAGTAAATATAAAGTCATTCACTTTGGCATGATTAAATATCCAATGCCATATTATATTGGTGGGATTATGCTAGAAAGAAACTGATTGAGGGCTAAGGATCTTGGAGTGTTAATAGAGGAAGTTGAAGTTCAATGGTCATGTGGCAAAGATTGCAAATATAACTCAAAACATAATAGCAATGCTGAAAAGAACGTTCGCATGTAAAGATAAAGGATGTCATTTTGCCTCTTTACAAAAGCCTTGATAAGACTTCACTTGGACTATTGTGCACAGGTCTGGTCTCCTGGTTTCTGTTGTGATTCCGATATATTGGAGAGAGTACAAAGGAGAGTGTTAAAATGATAATCAGGATTGTGGAATACTGATTATGAAGACAGATTGAGAATTTGTAGACTGCAGACACTAGAGGAGAAAGAGGGGTGATATGATTGAGACTTACAAACTTCTGAAAGGATCAAACAAGATTTCAGTTGATGGAATTTTTCAATTTATACAGGATGGGGGAAAGGACAAGAGGGCATCCTTGGAAGCTGAGAATGAAGGCTGCTAAGAAGGGTTAGATTTTTCTCTCAGAGGGTGGTGCGTGATTGGAATGGACTGCCATTGGATGTTGTGAGTGCAAGCAGTGTGAATGAATTCAAGAATAAGTATGGATAGCTGGTGTGTGTGTAGTATGTGGGCCTCCCTCAATAAGTCTCTGACTCCCTGGAGGTCTGTCTTAATAATAATAATATAATAATAATGGAAACATTAGTATCTGTGAAGATTTTTTGTAGAATTTTGATAAATAGAAATGATATTAAGATGTAGGTTTGCATAACAGGAGGTTTAGACTACCAGTAGATTACATTTAGACTCAAGGAATACAAGTAAACAGAGTACAGAATTCAGAAATCCCACACAAGCCAAATTTCATAGGTTTTTAGCAGACTTTTGATAGGATTTTCAGAGAGAGAAAGAGACTTATTAGAAACTATAGAATTCATGATTTATCCTCTCTCTCTCAAACACACACACACACGAGGCCTATAGCAAATAAATGCCATGGGGTCAAGAGCAAAGTGATTTGTTAATATTCTTCTTGAGAGCTGGAGTCATTAAAAAATACTTCATGGGGAAGGATGATACACAGAACTGAGGTAAACAGAATAAAAGACAACTGGAAGTAACAGATTTAATGAGTCTGCTTGACTGTAAAAAGTTGGTTGGCAGCTATTGCTTGTGTTCTTGTAGACTTTTGTAGAAATTTGGTGGGTGGGGGATGGCATAATAGAGGCTAGTTCTGTTGAACAGTGAGCATGCAAACACTTGTAGAAAACACACAATGCAGAAACTGAAACAGTGTCTGAAGAGAGAGTTCTGGTCTGGTCCTGTCATCAATCAACCAAACTGCTCTCTTTTGGACTTCATCAAGAATTTTTATTATTATTATTACGTGACACCTCAAGAGAGTCCAAGGACTCATCATGGGAGGGCACACTACTCTACTTTGCTAAATACATCTCATCCTCTCCACTACTAATTAATTCTCCAACTACGACACTACTACCATCAATGGTATCTACTGCCCATCATTACCAACAACAGCACTTTTTTTGTCTGTAAATTGTGTGTGTTCTGAAGGCCGATTTGTCTGTATGGATGAAAAATCCGAGTTTTCCGGGAGAAAAAATCTGCTACCACCGTATGAGATCGGCTAACTCACCTTCAACCGAAAAAGCCCATATAGGGATTCTCTCATCACAACGAGAATCAAACCTAGGGCTTTTCCAATTGAAGGGTGCAATGTTCCGCTATTCTTCCAACTACGCTATGGTGGCTAGAGAAGTAGAGTTTTAGAGAAGTCTTATGCACATCACCCCCCCCCCCAACATGAGAGCAATATTCAACTGAGCAGATATTGGATTTGTACAGAGTAAGCAACTGAGCAGGAGAGAAGTAGCATCACAACGAATAAGTATGGTAAGTTTTCTAGAAGCTGAAGATACTACAGAAGTGATGTGATTATGCCGGGAAAGACTAGGAGTAAGAGTCAAAAGAGGAAAGATCTGGTCTTAGCTGTTAAGTTAAACATTATCAAAAGTAGAGAAGAACAAAGGGTTTTTTTTTTGTTCTGTTTTTTTTTGTGAGAAAATAGGAAAAACTGTTTTGGAAGCATTGAGGTTGTGGTTGCTGTTGCCCCATTGCAGGATAGTGTGAAGACCAGTTTAGGACACTTATTATAGATGATCTTAAAGCACAAGAAGTCTGAAAAGTTTTATCCTATATGAGTAGAATGAGTAGAGAGTACTATCAGCAAAACTGTGAATAGGATTTGAGGTCAATAAGAGTGAATCATTTATATATATATATATATGGGGGGGAATGAAATAACATAATTCTGAGAAGCACTTGCATTAGCAGGAACATTTGAGGAAAAAATACATGTATTCAACAACCTAAGAGAAAACTGGTAATTCAATCACACAGAGGGAGGAATCTACTAAGAAGTCCATAATGCCAGACCATATCAAATGTCTTTGAAAGGCTGAGTGCAACAGCACAGGTTTCTCTGAACTTTTTCCATGACATGTGTCCAAAGGTGAGCGATGAAGGCCAGGAGATCTGTTGTGGATCTTGATTGGCAAATTCATATTGGTGACTGCTGATTAGTTGACAGCTCTCCAGACATCAAAGTTCATTGCTGATGACTTTCTCCATTTCTTTGGACAACACTGAGGTGAAAGCAATAGGTGAATAGTTAGATTTTGCTTATATAAATCAGAGACATTGAAAGTGACCAAACAGGAAGCCATAAATAATTTTCAAATAGTGTTTAAGTAAAATGAAAAATATTCCAACTACAACCTATAACAAATTACGAGCAATGAGCAATATAAACAGACACAGCCAAAAAAAAAAAAAAAAAGTTGGCCAAGAAATAAAAAGTGAGAACAGACAGAGGAGACATTCAAACTGGCTTTGTCATGGATCTTGAAATGAAAAAAAAAAGGAAAAACAGAAAGACTAAAACCCACTTAGCAAAGAAAGGTCAAGAAAGAACGAAAGACTAACAGAGGTGTGCATGCATGCATGTGTGTGTGTGTGTGTGTGTGTGTGTGTGTGTGTGTGTGTGTGTGTGTGTGTGTGTGTGAAGGGGGACAGAATTTGTTGACAGAAAAAGGGATAACTGCAGTTGGTGGTTCTCAGCCTAATGTGACATAGGGCATAATGATATAAATAGATAGGCTATATGTACATGACAATATGCTAATTACTTGGAAGGTTGGTAAGACTTTTTTTTTTTAATGTGAATCTTACCAACAAAAGGCTGTAAGCCATAGCACAATTGGAAGAACAACGGTACTTTGCACCCTTCGATTGGAAAAGGCATATGTTCGATTCTCATCGTGATGGGAGGAATCTTTATATGTATGTTTTTCAATCAAAGGTCAGTTAGCCAATCTCATATGGAGGTAGCAGGGTTTTTCATCTTGCATACAGACAAATCAGCCCTTCAGAACACACGCAATTTACAGACAAAAAATACTTGTTGTGGTGGTGGTGGGCGGTAGATGGCGCTGATGTAGTTGATTGGTAGTAGAGGTTCAGTGTAGTGGTGGAGACGGTGAGTTGCACAATAGGTGTCCTCCCACAGAATCTTCGGACTCCTTGGAGGTGTCACGAATAATAATAATAATAATAATAATAATAATAAAGATTGTAGTACATTAGCACTGTAGGCTAAGAGTTTATATAATCTTGGGATCCTGCTCTGAAACCCAAATATGGTATTCTTTCAAGCCACTTCTTAATAAGCAAACCTTAATAAGCAGGGTGATAATCTCCAAGTGATGACAAAAACTGTTTGCCACTTAAAGACTCACAAAAAACATACATGTTAAAATAAGATTCAAACCCAACTATACCAGTTTAATAATATGTGATTTTCTCTCCCCCAATCTCTTAAGTCTTTCTATCCTACTTTCGATTTTCAATCCTTTATCATTTTTACAAATCTATTATCATTCAATCTTCCAATAATTTTATTTATTTATTTATTTTAATAAATAAATAAATAATCGGACTCACATACAAAAAGTTGCAAGATCTATAGCATATGAATGCCATGTGTTGGTAATTGTGTTTACATAATCCAGAAATCCTACTCTAGAGAAAAACATGCAACTTTTCAAGCCAACTATCAATAACATGAAAAAAAGTAACAAACATGCTGGATAAAGCTTGGATATGGTGATATTCTCTCTCTCTCTCAACCTCTCTTTATAACCAATATTCCAGAGTATGGAAGCAATATCTCTGTATCCTCTCCAAATCACAAGGAGATGACCAAATTTGAACACAATCTTGGTGTGGTCTAATCCAGATGTTATCAGCAGTCTCCTTATCATAGCAGAAATATGCTGTGTAGGTCTCATAATTCATGCCAGTATATACTGTGAACCTCAAGTGTCTATCAACCTTTTCAGAAATCAAATCTCATCTGCTTAGCAGCACACTTCCACCAACAGAGTATGTGGCATTTCACCTCTGTATTTTGAAGTAGAAAACTTTCAAATGGCAACCCCTGCTCATTTGTTCAAACTAACAGAATATTTAAATTTCCAGAAGAGACCAGATAACAGAGGAACTTCTTATAATTCTCCCCAACTCACATTATCAACAAACTGAATATTTTCTGTACATGGGATAAAGGTGAGTGGGTAGGAGTAGGTGTAAAGTCAGAAATGAGGGGCGCGGTAGAACTAGTTACAGACCAAGAAATCAATTACTGTGCCAGGGGTATAAGAAATAAAGGAGATGAAATTGTTGTACTGATTCACCCAAAAATAGTTAAAATAAGTAACATGTGGTTGAATGATATCTAGATAAGATGATCTTTATCATGAGGACAGGAAGGGCAGGGGAATTATGCCTAGCATGAGGTAGACAAGATGAGATATTTAGTTGGATGTGGCTGTAAAGCTGGGGGATGTGGAGACAAGTGTACAGACAAATCAGTTTAGTGAGCAAGACAAGGGTGATCACCATGGGATTTTAATTGTAGCCATACTGACTGTAATGAAGAGATAACATCTGGGAATAAGAAAAATGAATTTGAGTTCTTGAATGACAACTATCTTAGGCAATATGTAACAGACGGTACACAAAGGCTGAGCATCTTAGATCTGTTGATATCATCAGAAAATATGATTGTGAATGGGGTGTATGATCTTACTTCAGTTGGCAAGGAATGAGGTGATTACCTGGTTGTAGCCAGTCAAATGAGAACTTCTGTGAGAAAAATGCACATATGGGACACAAACTGGTGATCAGGCTTGTATATCCCACATGTATACTTTAGGAAGTATAGGAAGTTTAGGAAGTATAGGATGAAAAGAGATGAAAAGAGGCTTTACACTCCTCATGATGAAAACATCATGAGGAGTGTAAAGAGTATGGAAGAGGAGGAACTAGTGGTGAGCAGGCAGTATATGAAGAATTAAGGAAACTACATAAGGCATTAACTTGACAACTTATCACTGAATGTCTTAAAGCAATGCTCCAGGAAGTAGTTAATGACACTCTTAGCACACACTGTTTAACAAGAGTCTGACAACAGCAAGTCCCAAAGGAGCAGAAAGAGGGTATAACTATAGTGACAAGACTGAGGCTATAATTTATAGGCCAATCAATGTGCCTTATGATTGTGGTTATGGAGTTGGAAAGGTTATAGGCTAGGATTGTTCAGAATTAGGTTGTTCATAGCAATTTCTCTGTGAAGGTCAGCATGGATGTGAAAGGGAGGTCGTGTTTTAGCAATCTGTTCATGTACTACAAGGTGAAACATTCAATGGATCTGGAAGATGCATATTCAATAGCATTCTTCAAAGCTCTATGATAGACTCCAACAAGTTGTAATTAAATTGTAATGGATAGGATCAGATAACAGATTAGTGAGCTGAACAAGTTACTGGCTGTTAAGTCAGTAACTTGTTCAGCATTACTATCCCCCCCCCATACACAGCCTGCTGTGTATGGGGGGGGGATAGTATCCCAAAAGAGGAAGGTTGTTAAAAATTCACCAGCATACTACTGGGTTAATCCTATCTGCATAGTCTGCTATTTTAGCAAATCCCGCTTTCCTGTATTCTCTGGCCAGAATGTCTGTCTTGCAGGATGGAAAACCCTGCTGCCTCTATATGAGACTGGCTTCTTCATTTTATCTAAACTCACCTGATTTCACTTAAGAACATCATCATCATCACTTTTCTGTTCAGGATACCATGACAATACAACATTACATTATTAACAATCTTCTATCAACAATTTTTCGCCAGATTAGTGTATTTCTTGTTGGCACTCCAATATTGCCATATCTAACAATTCGTTGTTCTAAGGCACTTCTGATTGAATCAATCCACCTAGACCTTAGCCTTCCTCTGGGTCTCTTTCTTGCTATCAAACACCTATTTTGCTAATCATTCCTCACCATTCTATTTAAGTGGCAATACCACACCTTAGATTAGCTCTGCTTACATAATTTTGAATGCAAACAATATCATGTTCCTTTCTAATATCTTCATTTCTAATATGGTTCTGCCATTAATGTCATCTGTTCACGCCCCTAATTTTTCTCAGAATCCTCGTATCTGTGGTCTCTAGTCTTTTATTTCTAACCTAATTCTCACATCCATAACTTAAAACTGGTTTGAACATTGTCTTGTATACTGCTAGTTTGGTGTTTTGGCTAATTTCTCTCTTATTTCATATAAATTTATTCAACTGATTTCCCAGCTTTGCTTTTCTGTTGTGTATTTCCAAATTTAATTTGCCATTTTCACTAAAAACTGTATCTAAATTGCTGAAATATTTTACTTGTTCTATAGGTTCTCCATTGAGAATGAAGCTATGAAGCTGAACACAATCAAACCAACTGTCCAACATGTAGATTAAAAATGCCCACCATTTTAATCTACAGAAGTCAAATTTGATTTCCAGCAAAAGTTTTTTTTTTGTTGTGTTGTTGTATATTAAACCCAAGATTTAGGTTAGCATTACTGCTACCATCTGTCAACAGCAATATCATAACTAAGGTAACAACAAGGATATCAATGATACCCTTTTGATGGAAAAACCTGGATTCAAATCCCATGCAGGACAAGGATCAGGGCTTTTCAGCTTTCCACTATCTACCGTGAAGCAAGGGACCAAACAAGTTCAGGGACCAAACCACAGGTTCCAGCATGGTGTCTCGATACACTTTGGCTGAGGTTTTGACCCAATCTTAGCAGAAATGCAACTTGGATCCCCCCCCACACACACACACACCAAACCAAACCATCATTGATGAGGGGTTGATGACCGCTGAATCCTGGGTGCTATGCATGTGCTGTGTGACCATCCAAGGCATATATACCCAATTGTTCTGGGGGTTAATGGTGAAAATCTTCTCATCTGTGAAGAGCATATCTCTGTGTCTGTTGTTTTCATACTGCCAGAGAAGTGCCTTTGATTTTCACGTTCATCACTCGTAACATCACTTTCTTCATTCTCACAGGATTATGGTAGAGGCATGTCTTCACAGCCATCACAAGCTGTTGCATTCTAACACAGCATGGTTGACCTGTTTTTTGACAGTCAGATATGTCTTCTGTATTGTTATAATGGTTAATATTCTGATACGCAAACATCCTACTGATCCCAAGTGTTTTTAGTGTGTTGAAAACAGGTGGCTGCATTCCAACCCTGTGAAGTGCTATACACAGTTCTCATGATCTCCCCACTTCATGTTAACTCGCACAGGTAGGCAACTTTTTCTCTACTGATAACCATATGAATGCTGACTGTGCCAATGGCACTAATGGAACTGGGCTTGCACAATTCTGTGGGCAGCGCTGGAAAGTTGTAACAGTATTTATGGCAAGACTGTGTACTACTCTTGATTACTTATGATATAGACTAATAATAGCACTACTGCTATCTTTCAACAACAATACCATAACCCATTACTAAGATAACAGTTTGCTCAAATCATTTCATTTTGTAAGACAAAACTAATTTTCAAATGAGTTTTCAGTCTGTATTATTTAATATTGTGCTTAGTGGCAGGAAAAAAAGAGAGAGAGAAATTCATTATGGAAATGAAAAACAGCATCGTCCATTTTTTTTTATCTGCCTACAACTGTGCCATATGTAAAAGACTGATAAACTCTTTTAGGTAATAAAGTTCATGAAATCCAGCTGAAGGGCCATATTATCACAGACTGTGATGCCAGCATACACCACAGAACAGTGCAAAATGATATATGGTGCAGAAATATGTAAATAAAGGCACTACTGGTTTGGAGGTCTGGCTACTTTGTAATTTTGTTTCTATACAATAAAAGAAAATAAAAATGTAAAATGACATAATATAAAATAATAATTTTTATAATAATAAATTATTAATAGGTGTCCATGATAAGTCAAAGTATCTACATTTTATTTTATTTTTTCCCCATCAGTCTTGCTTCTGAATGGGTCTGCTATCATAAATATGAAACCTCATTGTTATGTAAATAACTGCTGACTGTCTGATCATTAAGCTGAATTAGCCACATAAATATAGCTACTCCAGTAGCTACATGAATCAAATCATTTTTTTAAAAAAATACACTGTGATTTCACTTTGTGGGTTAGTTAAAGTGAATTAGTTGAAGAAATTCAAAGATTTATAGCAGAATGGCAATACTGCTATAAATCTTGGAATAATTAATGCATAATATTATAATGTATATAATATAATAATATAACACAAAGTATAATAAACATTTTGAAATAATTATTTTTATAATAATTAAGAAAATAACATTCAACGTTTCGACCTCTGCATTGAGGTCATCATCAGAAAAGCATACATATGTACAGGACACAAGCTACATGGCACTACACCAAAGTAAGATGAATCTAAATGCTTTGTTAATCGTTTACCCTAGCCTGACCTCTGGTGGAAAAAAAAACTTTAAATCAAAAAAATATTACTAAACAAAATATATACAAAATTAAAAATTAATTCACAAAATAATAGCAATGCTTTTATCTATATTTTTTACTGATGATAAAAAAAAGTTTTATTGCAGAACTAAATTAAACAATTTTTAAAATCCTCTCATATTAAGTTTTTCTTCTGTTTGGAATTGTTCTGGATGCTACATGGGTTGATGATGGGTCCTCCAGATTCTTGGAATTATTAATACATCATTCTTGTTTACATGAATGATGTTTCAGCATCATCCATCTTTGAACGAACTTTCTTTCAAACCAGGTTTTGGTGCAGTGTAAGGAATTGGTAGCTTTCCAGTTAATTCTGTGATATGTTTGAAGTGCATAGTCTGACAGGCCTGTTTTACCATAGCAGAGAAATTTAATGTGGCATTTGTCATCTTTTCTAATTGGGATTGTGCATTCTGTTTCCCCTATGTAAGGTCGGTTGCAGGTACAGTGAATTTTGTAAACCCCTGGGTGTGCAAGGTATGGAAGAGAATCTATGGATGAGCTGGGTAAATTTCTTAATTTTGCAGGAGGTTTGAAGGTTGCCTTAATATTGTATTTATGTTGTGTTCTATCTATTTTTAATGATATGCCCCTAATGTATAGCATGGCATTCTTGTAATCTTTTTTTGCTTTTAATAGTATTTTTGTGGAAGATCTTTTGGACTGTTTTTTTTTTTTTTTTTTTTGTAGCCATTTTTTGCAAATGTTTGGTTAATAATTTCATATTTTTATTCAGTGCCTGCTCATTGGAGCAAGTTGTTAGGGCTCTGTGTTTGAGGGTACTGATGACCATTAGTTTTTGTGTTGGATGGTGGTATGAATTTTTATGTATGTATTGGCCTGTGTGTGTAGGTTTGTGGTAGACCATGAAGGAGAGGAAGCCTGAGGTAAGACGAGTGACACACGTCTAGAAAAGGAAGAGAGTTATTGTTTTCAATCTCAATGTGAATTAGATACATTTGTGTTGTTTGTTCAGGTAGCATAAGAATGTATTTAATGTTTCGCAATTGTGGAACCAAATGGCAAAAATATCATCAACACATCTGAGCCAGACTTTGGGCTTTAGGTTTGCTGAATCTGGAGCTCATTGCTCGAAGTCTTGAGTGTAAAAGTTAGCGATGGGATAATGAATGCTGATCACTGTGTAACACTAAAGGAAAAGCTATGGGGGGAAAGTGATGAGTCCATAGCAATACCGTCTTTTTGTAGGTAAAAATTATTTTGTCACAAGAAATACCCAGAGTGAAGTAATTGGACAAAGAGGGCTATGATATCAAGCAGAAATATGTTCTGTACGAGATGAATAGTACCACTGATTGGGACATTAGTGAAAAGGGCAGTTATGTCAAAGCTGACTAATAAATCTTTATCATTGAGTGTGATGTTTCTAATTTTCTTTATGAAGTGTTGTGTATTTTTTATGTAGGAGGAGGAATGACCCCACCAACTCTAGTTTCTAGTAGTAGCCTCTAGTTTCTTGATCTAAGTGATAATTGAGGCTGTCAAATCCTTCAACTATCAGTTGTAGCGGTGTGTTTATTTTGTGTATTTTTGGCAGACCATAGGGTTGTAGTTAATCTTTTGGTACCTGTTGTGGTCGAATACAAATTGGCATTTGACCACAATTCATTTTTCCCAGGTATGCTGTCCAATGAAGGATGACAGTAGCATTCCCTTTATCTGCTTCAGTAATAATGAAGCCTTGGTTATTTCTTAAAGATTTAAGGGCTAATTTTTCTGCTTTTGTTAAATTGCAACTTAGCTGTTTATTGGAATTTAGTATGTAGGATATTTCCATTTGTATTTTATCCAGATCATCCAGATCTCTGGCAAATTAATGCAAAATTTATAGAGTGCTTCATAACTGATTACAAAAATAGTTCCTCAGACCTGTAGGGACTTTCATGCATGCATCTTCTTTCACTTCCTGCATGAAAGAGTACCAGGACATAGTCTGTCGATCTTGACTTGCCAAACCAATATTAGCAAATGTGGTTTTTATGCTTCAAGGAAGAGCTTAACAGATATAGTGGTCTGTTCAAGTAGGATAAATACAGGCACATAAAACTTTATACACTTCAGAATGTGCAAGAAGATGAAGCTGATTCCTCAGAGAACAGATGAAGATTGTTAGCTGTGTGGTTTGAATGTGGCATGGAGATTATATTTATGAAGAACTATTTTTTTTTTTTTAAACATGTCCATGCCCTAGATAGAGGAGATGAAATAGTTTTATTGTGATCTTGTGGGTCAGGTGTGGTGGTATAAGGAAAACACAGTGATTTCCTTTCAGACTTATAGTCACTAGAACAAATAAGTGTTTGAAGAATACTGTGCTGTTGGGATGGATGATGGTGACTGCTTACATAAATACCTTCCAATGTGTATGTAGGTTCCAATAAAGATAAAAGGATAATGGACAATGTGGCATACAAGTAAGTAGAGTGTCTAGCAAGGGATAGGCCATGAGACGAAACATACATAGCATAGCCACTCACAGGTGTGCAAGTGCTAGAGTTTTAAGACATTCTATAGAAATCGGGTAGAGACAAGGAACCAAAAATGATACCATCTAGTTCTTTGCATGTGTGTATATGTATATATATTTTTTAATTTAATTTTATTTTACTGAATTTTATTTTAATATATTTTAATTTATTCTCATTTTATTTTAATATACTTTAATTTATTCTTATTTTATTTTGATTCAATTTTATTACCTTCATGACTAACTACTTTAGTAGATGATAGCACCTTGTCTTTTAACACATTATCCCAGCCAAGAGCACCCTCTTCACCTAGTCTTGGAACTCCACTATCCCAGAAGGGCTCAAAAAAGGTTACTGCTTGTTCTAAAGGTAGTGATTTATTCAAGAATGGAGGAGTACATAAGTTAAATTCAAGTAAAGCTTGAAATTTGGCTATTGCACGTTCACTGTAGCCACAATATCGGAGAAAATAACATAGATGAGTAAAAATATCTACAATAAAAGAAAAATTATATTTTAAAAACATTTGATACAATAATTTATTTTTATTTTCAGTTGTTAAATAGGATTTAAAAAAGGAAAATGTTTTAATAGAATTCCTACAAATAAGAAAATACTAATGCAAGTTGCAAACTGACAATATCATTATTATTCTTATTGTAAGGGCACCTTTTTGGAGTCCAAAGACTCATCGTAGGAGGACCAAACTATCCACACAATCTATCATACCTCTCCTTGAACCCATTAACAGACAAACAATGGACTCTGGCAACCCATTCCAATCATTCACTTTTCTCGCCAAGCAAAAATATAGTTCTCACACCCCTACTAACCACACCTTTATTCAACTTCCAGTGATGACACCTTGCTCTGGTTCCTCTAGCCAAATGATGAAACCTTTCCCCTGCATCAATCCAATAAAACCCTTTAAACAACTTAAACGTTTCTATCATATCCCATCTTTTCCTTCTATCAACCAACTTCTGCAATCCGCACACCCTCAATCTATCCTCATAAGAAACATTCCAGAGACCACTCACCATCTTGGTTGCTCACCTCTGAATCTTCTCCACTGCTTCCTCATCCCCCCCCCCCCCAAAAAAAAACCAGGAGACTAGACCTGAGCACAGTAATCAAGATATGAAATATCAAGGCCTTATAAAGAGGAATAATAACTTCCTTATCTCTACTTGTTAGTGTGTTCTTCAATACCCAAATAATCTTATGGGCTACCTTAGCAACATTTGTAATGTGTCCTCCAAATTTTAACTAACTACCACTACCCTAAATCTCTAGCTTCATCTATTTCCTGGAGTACAGTTCCATCAATGTGGTACACAGCATGTAATCTTTATCCTAAAATGCATAACTTTACATTTCTTCACATTAAACTGACTGGCATCCATTATCTTTTGCCCATACTGACAGCCTATTTAAATTGTCTTGCAACCTCTCCATATCGTCTTGATTAACTATTACACTATCTAATTCCATATCCTCAGCAAATAACTGAATATTTCCTTTCAGGTTATTTCCATATCATTTCTTTTATGTACAAATTCAACAGCAGTGGTTCCAGCAATGAACCTTGCAGCACAGCACTTGTCACGTTTTCAGCCTGATTCTGCCCCTCCATATACCACTTTTTGATACCTGTCGAGCAGTCACCCTCTTATCCATATAACCAGTGTCATATCCATCCCCATTTGTTCTAATTTGTGTAACAGAGTTCCATGTGGTATTCTGTCAAATGCCTTGGCAAAATTCAGCAAAATCTTCATGTACCCATTTCCTTTATCTAACTCAGCTGTTACTCTATTACAGGGGTGGCCACAATGTGGCTCGCAAGTCGCATGCTGCTCACATCCACGCATCATGAGGCTCTTCATGATCTGCCAAGAAAAAAATAAAAGAGAAGAGGAGACAGTGTAAAAGAGGAACAAAATAAAAAAAGAGAGAAGAGAGAGAAAAACACAGGATTAATAAAAATTATTGAAATAAAAAAGTTTAATTCGAAACACATTAAATGAAGTTTACTTTGAACAATTAGAATAATTTTAAAGTCGAAACACAATAATTTTAGTTACTTATTTACTAGTAGAGGCCTTCCTTGTATCATTTTCTTAGTAAGCTCCTTAAAATTAGGTGTGCAATTAGTCAAAGCAGTTCTTACAAGTTCATTACAACCTTGCCATGCCCACACTCACTCACTCCTTTACTCCTGTACCATCGCATCAGTCAAAGGTTGTGGCTCTTCTAAGTCTTACCAGAATTATTTTGGAACCAAAAGGATGCGCAGTTGGCTACCCCTGCTCTATTATAAAAAGTATCTAAATTACTAAGGCATGACTGACCCTTCACAAAGCCATTATTCACCAAAGTATCATATTTTTATCCACCCATTCTTGAATTCTCTTTTTGGACTGTTTTTCAGCTCTTTTACCACCACGCCTGATATACCGATTGCTCTATAATCAGCTACTGCACTCTTCCCTTATTCAAGGGAATTAATTTTGTCCTCTTTCCACTCCCTTGGAACTCTATCAGAGATGAGAATAAAATTAAACAGTAGTCAGAGGTTGCCAGTTCCCTTGCACATTCTTGCAACACCCAAGCTGATATGAAATCTAATCCAACAGCCATAGTTACTTTTAGATTCTGCAATATCCTAAGAACCTCCAATTCATCAACCTCCAGCCGGCCTGGTTGGCCAAGTGGTTAGCGTATCCGCTCTCCAGCTAACAGGCTGCGGGTTCAAATCCCGCAGTGGGCATGGATGTTTGTGATTGTCTGTGAAAAATACTAGTAGTGATGGTGGCCACGGCATTGGTGTAAATTATGATGATAGTTGCGGTTCGTTGTAGTTGGTGGATTAAGTGGTGGAGACAGAGAGCTGTAGAGTAGTTGCCCTCCCTCGATGAGTCTTTGAACTCCCTGGAGATGTTACGTAATAATAATAATAATTTCCACATCAGTATCTGTCACATGTTACAGCAATAACCTCACTTGCATGATGTTGTGTGTGTTATGATCCATCGAGCTGTTTCCAACTCCTGGCGACTACACGAACATACACTCTCCATTCCGATCTGTCCTGACCATGTCTTTCAGAACCTCCAAGCACACTCCAGTTGCTTCTTTAACTTCATCCACCCATTTAATTCTTGGTCTTCCTCTTCTCCTGCTTCCATCAACTTTAGCAAGCATCATCATCTTCTCCAGACTGTAATTTGCTCACATAATATGTCGAAAGTATGACAATTTTTGCTTGATGATCATAGCTTCGAGGGAGCAATCTGGCTTTATTCTGTCTATCACTGATTTATTGGTTTGCTTTGCAGTCCATGGTATTCTCCAAACCCATAATTCAAATGCATCTATCTTCCTTCTTTCACTTTTTCTCAGAGTCCAACTTTCACATCCATACAGAACCACAGGGAATACCATTGCTTTCACGATTCTGATTTTTGTTGCGAGGCTAATATCTTTATCTTTAAAGATCTTGCTTAAATTTGTCATTGCTTTTTTTCCAAGTAATAATCTTCTTCTAACTTCTTCAGTACAATAACCATCTTTATCAATTTGGAATCCTAGGAACACAAAATTGTTAACTGCTTCCATTTTCTCCCCATCTACTTCAAAATCATTAAGATCACATGTTGCCATAACTTTTGTCTTTTTGAGGTTAAATTTAAGACCATATTTAGCACTTTCTTCTTTATCTTTCACAATAAGTTCCTTCAAATCTTCTTTGCATTCTGCTAGCAAGGTAGTATCATCTGCATACCTCAAATTATTAATATTTTTTCCACCAATTTTAATTCCAACTGAAGACTCCTCCAGCCCTGCCATTCTTAAAATGTATTCGCTGTTCAAGTTAAACAGGTATGGAGATAAAATACATCCTTGTCACACCCCTTTACCTATGGTGAAATACACAGTTTCTCTAAGATCTGTTTGGACAAGTAGCTTCTTGTTCATAATAAAGATTCCTCAGAAGGATAATGAAATGCTCTGGGACTCCCATTGTTCTTAACACATTCCACAGTTTCACATGATCTACAGAGTCAAAAGCCTTGCTACAGTCAAAGAAACAAAGGTAGACATTCTTGTAATATTCATGTGCTCTTTCTATTATCAATTTCACATTGGCAATTTGATCTCTTGTTCCTCTGCCTTCTGGAAATCCTGCCTGTTCATCTGGCATTTCTCTCTTCATGAATGGTTCCAGTCTTTTCTGAATGATCTTAAGTAAGACTTAATTACATAAGAAATCAATGCTATAGTTCTGTAATTTTCGCACTCTCTTGCATCGCCTTTCTTCAATAAAAGGTATATAAACTGATTTTTTCCATTCTCTAGGCCATGTAGTTGTGATCCAAATTTGCTGACACAGAGATGTTAAAATTTTAACTGCCTCTTCTCCCAGGGCTTTGAGCAGGCTCAATGGGTATTCCATCTCCTCCTGGTGCTTTCTTACTGGATATCTGTTGCAGTGCCCATCTCACCTCACTCTCCACTGGTACTGGTTCCTGTGTATAATTCTGCTCTTCAAATTTCTCAGTAATTTTGGAGTCCTTTCTGTAAAGGTCTTCTGTTTCCATTCTGTTACTCTTTCCATCTTTCTTTGATGTCTGCAGTTTCTGTAAGATATCCTTTGTGTTTACTTTTCAATATTGTCACCTTGGCACTAAACTTTCCTGTTAGTTCTCTGATCTTTTTGAAAAGATCCCTTGTTTTTCCTTTCTTGTTTTGGTCTTCTATTTGCTGGCATTCCTGGTTAAAGTATTTTTCCTTGTCTCTTCTGACTTGTGATTGAAACTCTGCATTCAAATGCCGTACTTCCTCCAAATTTCCAGTGGCCTTCATTTTCCTCCTTTCCTGAGCAGTTTTAATGACATCTTCTGACAGCCATTTGGACTTCTTCTTACAAACTGTTCGGATATTCTTCTTTGCTTCAGTTCTAATTATATCTTTAATCTCTTCCCATAGTTCATCTGGTTCTCTTTCACACAAATTGAATGTGTTGAATCTGTTCTGTATGCTAATATTGTATTCAGCTGGTATGTTTCCAAGATCATATCTGATAGACTTTTATGATGATTTCAGTTTCCATAGTTTCACATGTATCGTAGCCACTAATAACTCATGTTCTGTTCCACAGTCTGCACCTGGAAAAGTGCAGATATACTTGCATGATATACCCTTGCAAAGTGGTCACTCAGTAACTCAACTATTTTATATGATTCTGTCACCTTGTGAACTTCATCACTCATTAAGGTTAATCTTCCATGTCATTCTTCCTCTTACTTGCCACATAACGAAAGAACTTTTTGAGATTTCTTTTAGCACATTCAGCAAAATTCTTCACATAGTCTAATTTTGCTTTCCTTGCCTGATTCTAATACTGTTCATGAGTTTACTAGTCATCTTTCTCCTTATATACTCTCCACAGCATTTTCTTCTTCTGCAGCTCATGCTTAATGATACTACAACATGATTAACCATCCTTACCTTAGGTATACAATTTAATACTGCTTCCTGTAGATGACCCTTCACTATCTCCAATGCACTACTAATATCCTTCCTTTGCAGTGTTTTATGCCATGACACAAATTTAAGTTTCCTCCTAAGCTTGTCAAAATCACCTTCCTTGTAGTTCAACATATACTCTTTCTTGGCAGAATATTCTTCAGTTTTACAATCTCCCAAGTCAAGTCCACATGGTCACTTTCGCCAATCAGAGGCAATGTGACCACCTTGGTTATGGATAACTCTTCTGATCCTATTACAAGGTTCAATACTCTCACACACACTTAGTCCTCTCCATTACATGCTGCCTCAAGTAATTATCTCTCATAGGTGTATAATCCCATTTGCTTCCTGCCATGAGATGTTTCTTCCTTCAAGTCTAAATCTCGATAGTTGAAGTCACCAATAACAATCACTTGACTTGTACTGGAAGACATGCATCGGCATGTCTTCCAGATCATCAGTGGAACTCCTGGCCAAGTGAGGTTACTGCTGTAACAGCAACAACCAACTGTATATTTTGTCTTATAGGGCTTGATCTCCTATCAGCCTGCCTCAAATGAACAGCCATCCTCCTGCCTATCTCCTATTCTTTTTGGCTGCAATTCATCTGCTATCATCAGCAAACCCTTCCCCCATCCTATTTTCTGTATCTTCCCTGAAAATACTAAATCCTTCACATTCTATTCCTGTAACTACATCATCTACTGCTATCCAAGTCTCATTAATGCTTATAATTTTTGGCAAGGTTGCGCTAACTATTGCCAGAAACTCTCCCCTCTTGTTTCTGATACTTCTGGAATTAATATATAGAAAATGAAGCATCCCTTTAGGCCCCACCTACCTTTACTTCCTGAATTGAGTACCCAATTCAATATTTTTGCTTGAGAGACTAGATTCTGCACTTAATCATAAGGGCAAAACTCCAGTAAAGGAGACACAATTTTAAGTCATACAGTATTTTATTATTTTATCTGAATTTTGTTCTACAATATAAAATAATTCATTAGGAGAGAGATTGTTTTTAGACGAAATACCCCAAGAAACTTAATTATTGGGATAACAATAGTAGGACAAGGGGATTATATTAACCACACACACTGTAATTTGAAATTGCACAAAAGAAGAACTATTTATTTGTGGCTGTGAGCAGATTTCCAGGAGAAAGCTGGTTGCTGGGGTCAGTTCCAGCTGAATGCTGGTAAAAAGAGAATGGAATGATGAAAGTGGATGAAAATAGATGAAAGTAGTTCCAAAGTGGGTGGATAAGAATATTGTGGGTAGCATGGCTTTCTAAAAGGTATGTCCTGCTTTAGTAATTTACTCATATTTTATAATAAAGTGACAAAATTAGATATGGGAAATAGCTAAACCATGATACTGCTGGACTTTGCAAAGGCATTTGACAGAACAGCACGGAAATCCATTACAAAAGTTGGATTAAATGGGAATGGATATGAAGTTGGTAGCATGGATATTGGTGGATAAATTCTGGTGGTGATAGACAGACACCAGAATTTTATGTGTCATATCAAGACAGACACTAGAGTTCATGATGTAACAGTTTTTTAATAATTCCAATCTTCTGAGAAGGATAGTGAGCAGATTGCTGTTTAATATAGTTCAATTATATCATGCTCACATTATATGATCTAAATTGAAACCAGTGAAAACATCTGGACATCAAATGGTGCATGCATCTCAATGTGAACCATACAACATATTTTTGATTCCTATAATCCAAGCTGGGGTGCTTAAGGGTCAAAGCTGTATAACTGAGAGGAGACCTCCAGATAGCCTTTAAAGGAATGCTGAGAACCGATCAGGGCTTCTCACCTATGTCCAATCCTCACCTTTGGTGCACCCTGTTAGGTATCTACCTGGATGCTAAATGAACGAGGATGGGCTGGCAATTTGCGATTTAGCAGACCAAATTATATTCATATTGGCTTAAACCAATATAGAAAATGATGTACAACATGACAAAATTTCATGCCGGCTGGTGCATCACCCGGTTAAACAAGCCCCCCCCCCCCCGTTGTTTTCGCCAGGGAACCTGGGCGAACAGCGAAAAGTCAGCTACTGAAACAAATCTGAAAGCACATCCCAACTCAACATCACCAGAGTTAAAGGTCGGTACTATCAACATAAGAAGCCTGAATGGCAAAGAAATGGAGCTAGCTGAGGAATTAGATAAGTACCAGATCGACATAATAGGGGTGACTGAAACAAAAAACAGAAAAACTGGTGAGATCTTTCTGAGCAATAAATACAAAATGTTATAATCAGGAAATGACAATCAAGGAAAAGAAAGAGTAGCCATAGTATTCAACACAAAATACGAGGCTAATCTTCTAGAATGGCAGGCAGTCTCAAGTAGAGTGATGTGGGCAAATATCAGAATGGGGAATTGGACAATGAGACTTCTTTGTGCTTATGGTCCTACAGAAGGATCTACTAAGGTAGAAGTGGAGAAAATTTTTTTTTGGCTTTAGCCAAAGCAACTGACACAAGGAAAAGGAAAAGTTGGTCCTTGTTGAGGATCTAAATAGCAGAGTGGGAAATAATTGTCAGACATACAAAAATATTTTGGGAAAATTTGGAGAAAAGGGCAAAGCTAATAATAATGACAAATACGTATTGGATTTCTGGTCAAGACATGGACTGGTTATTACTAACACCATGTTCCAACATAAAAATATGCACAAATTCACATGGAGAGAAGAGGCAAGGAATAGGAAACGTCTCATTGACTATGTATTGTTGATAGTGATGTTTTCTCCCTGGTGCAGGACACCAGAGTGTACAGAGGATTTGAAATTGGAAGTGATCACTATTTAGTCTTGAGCAGGATAAAATTGAATTTCATATTGATGTGAAACATTGAGGGTACATGTCAGGAATTTGATGATGATGATGATAATCCAAGCTCAAACAACAATGAAATAGTAAAAAGAGTTCCTACCCTATACATCTCTGGACCAATCTCTAGAATCCTTAAAAAAAAAGTGCTTTGTCTGTTAATGGATTTAAGGAGAGTTATGATAGATTGTGAGTATAGATTGAGGTCTCCTGCGATGAGTCTTCGTACTTCATGGAGGTGCCTGTATAATTTTTTTTTTTTTATTTCTAAAATATTTACACATATACAATAATCATCTTGAGTGACATTCCAACACTTATAATTTTACAAAAATCAGCACTCTGCATCTATGGTTCATTTTCTACTGGATTTCAATTCAAGTTTTTAATAACTGGGCCAGCCATCACCAACCTAGTTGGCCGAGTGGTTAGCATATCAGCTCTCCAGCCAAAAGACTGGAGAACTTTAAATCCTGCTGTGAGCATGGATGTTTGTGAATGTCCGTGAAAATACTAGTGGTGGTGGTCGGCAGTAGATGGCGTTGGTGTAGATGATAAAGGTAGCTGAGGTTGGTGGAGATGGAGAGTTGTAGAGTAGGTGCTCTCCCGCGATGAGTCTTTGGACTCCCTGGAGGTGTTACATAATAATAATAATAATAATAATAATAATAACACTTTTTTGCCTCTATATTTTGTATTTACCACACATGTTCTTTTAATATTAACAATTAAGATTATACAGAATTTTTTTGTATAATGAATAACTAATATAATTTTTTATCTCAAAGATATTTTATTATTATTATTTTTTATTTTTTAATAAAATAATAAATAATAAATAAAGGCAGGTGCCCTCCCTCGATAAGTCTTTGGACTCATCGAAGGAGGACATCTGCTCTACACTCAGTCTCCAACACTCAATCTGCCATCCACCAACTGATCGCAACTACACCAACACCATCTATAATGCCATCATATTTGCATATATAAATAATCATCTTAAATGACAATCCAACATGTTACTTTACAAAGTAAAGCAAACTAAGTGCTTTAGATGATGGTTCATTTTCCACATTAGAATTCTATAGTAAAAACAAAAAAAATTCAATAATTTTAATTATTAAAATTATGATTATATATTATTATTATTATTATTATTATTACATGACACCTCCAAGGAGTCCAAAGACTCATCGAGGGAGGGTACTTACTCTACAACTCTCTGTCTCCACCAACCGCAAACTACCATCACCTACACCAAGGTCATCTACTGCCACCCACCACCACCACTAGTATTTTCGTAGACAATCACAAATATCCATGACCACGGCAGGATTCAAACCCACAGCCTTTTGGCTGGAAAGCAGATACACTAACCACTTGGCCAACAGGTCGGCATTTACAAAACATGTTCTGGGTTTTTTTTAACAATGAAAACACGAATTGAGAAAGGAACCAAACATTGGAGATTCAGTGGCAAGCCCTGAATAAAACACTGACTAATTCTGCCAGAGAGGCATGTGGTAAGGTTATTTTACTACATGCCTCTCTGGAAATCAGAACACCATGGTGGACACAGGAAGTTAAAGCACTTGGCAAATAAGTCAGCTTGTGCTCTTAGAGCATACAGAGACAAATGTAAAGGTTGGTCAATTGGTAGAGCCTCTGCTACTTAATTAAAAATAAATGGCTCACGCAAAAAGTTAAGCAAGTTTGAGGGCAGTTACCAGTTGGAACAGGTTAAATCGTTCAATGCTGTTGATGATGTCTCTCCCTTGATGAGTCTTTGAACTCTCTGGAGGTGTCACATAATAATAGTAAGAAAGCTAAACACTATGTAAAACTAGCTAAACAAAAGTCGTGGGAAGACTTTGGTAAGAACATAGAAAATAAATATCAAGAAGGTGGCAAGATATTCTGGAGGTTGTTAAAGAAGCTCAGAATGGAGGTGATAAAGGTGATATGAAAACTAGAGAAAAAGATATCCTTGAAGTATGGAGTAATTATTTCGAAAAATTGCTAAATGAAACAAGTAATGATAGCAAAGTGGTAAAAAGACACTCAACAGGCATACAGTCAGGAATACATATCCATACTTGAAGTAGAAAAAGCCATCAAATGCTTGAAATGTGGAAAGGCAGCAGGAGTATATGATATTTGACCAGAAATGTTGAAGTATGGTGGTATAAAAGTCCTACAGTGGCTGCAATGCATAGTTCAGAAGGCTTGGACAGAGGGGCAAATTCCTGATGATTGGAGTAGAGCTCTCATAGTACCCATATATAAAAAGGGAAATAAAGCTGAATGTGAGAATTACAGAGGTATATCCCTACTGAGTGTTCCTAGTAAGATTTATGCAAGTATACTTTAGAAATGGTTGAGAAGGATTGTGGAAGAAAAGCTTGGTGAAGAACAAGCTGGATTCAGGCCAAATAGAAGCTATTAAGATCAGATCTTCACTTTATGACAAATAGTTGATAAATCATGGGAATATAACAAAGATCTATATTTAAGTTTTGTCGATCTGGAAAAGGCATATGACAAGGTACCAAGAGAGAAGCTATTCAATACACTACAATTATATAGTGTCAATGGGGCATTATATCAGCAATACTTAGTCTTTATTTAAGTAGATTTTTTTTTTTTTATTAATTTCTAACTGCTGAGTTAATTTTTAATAATTAAGTCAGCAGTTAGAAATGAAGGAAGTACAGGAAGATGGTTTAATGTTAAATCTGGTGTCAGACAAGGATGTACACATTATCTATATAGATCACATTATGAAGGAAAGTGGTATTAAACCTGATATCAAAATTGGAGATGTTAATGTCAGCTCTTAGCTTTATGCGGATGATGTTATACTTCTAAATAAATCTGCTACAAGTCTGCAAGATTCCCTGATTAATAACTGTCATAATAGATATTGTGAGTATTGAGACAAAGAAAAGAATGATAAGAACATTAGTGGCCAATTTTCACATATGGAAATGAGATCTGGATATTCAAGAAGAGATTAATGCAACAGATAATGGCCTTTGAAATGTGGTGCTATAGGAGAGCTCTGAAAATCCCATGGATAGAACATGTGACAAATACAGATGTCCTACAGAGAATGAGAACACAGCGATCTTTATTACAGGAAATGATCCAGAGAAAGATGAGATTGGCAGGACATGTACTGAGAGGTTCAGCAGGACAGAGGATATTAACAGTTTTAGATGGAAAAATTATGGGAAAAGGATCAAGAGGCAAAAAATGAAGGACATGGTTTGAAGATATAAGATCATGGACAGTATCAAATGGCTATGCAGAAACAAAAAGGAAACCCACCAACAGAGAGAACTGGAAGGACATGGTGCTGCACCCTCTCACTGAGGAGACTACATGAAGAAGAAGAATAGATATTGTATGAAGGTCAGCAATAACAAAACAAAGACAATGAAAATAGGCAAAAGCATTGAAAATATCAACTGCATTATGAATGGAGAACCTATAGAACAAGTAAAACATTTGAGCTACTTAGGCACGATTTTTAGTGAAGATGGTAATTAAATATGGAAATAGACAACAGAATCAACAAAGCTGGTATGGGAGGAAGTCAACTGAATAAATTTATATGGAATAAGAGAGAAATTAGTCAAAATACTAAATTAGCTGTATACAAGACAGTGTTCAAACCAATTTTAACTTATGGATCTGAGAGCTGGGGGTCAGAAGTAAAACACTTGACCAAAGACTAGAGACCGCAGATATGAGAGTCCTGAGAAAGATTAGGGGGCCATGAACAGATGGCATCAATGGCAATATCATATTAAAAACGAGGATATTAGGAAAGAAACTGACATTGTCAGCATCCAGGAATGCATTAGCAGAGGCTAATCTCAGGTGGTATGGTCACATGGGAGAGGAAAGATTGGGAAAACAAGTGTTCTCTGCCAGGCTGGCAGGAAAAGGTCCCAGAGGAAGACCAAGATATAGGTAGTTTGATACAGTAAAAAGTGCCTTAGAAGATAGAAATATAAGATCTGATAATGTTGGAGTCTTGACAAGTAACAGACTGATTTGGAGGAAATTGTAGATAGGAAGTTAGTAATGATGTAAATTTTTCATGTAGTACTATCATATCCTATATACACCCCTTGAGGGTACATGGCAGGAATTTGATGATGATGTATTTAAGCACTTTAACTACGGCACTTAAGTGTAATAAATGTTCATCTGGGCCAGAATGTAATGTCTTAGCTTGCATCCTTGAAGCTTTTTAGTAAGCTTCAATTTTAACAATAACTATGTTGAAAGTTTATTTTTCATTTGGTTAGACAATAATAAATTTAGTTTAATCCTTTATAGAAGTGTGAGCAAACAAAGTTGGCGCCTGAAAATATCTTCAGGACTGGGGTAAAGTAGTACAACACCAGGCAACTCGTTGCAAAGGTGGAGCAAGCTAACATCACTCCTATCTCAGTATCTCAATAAAGGTAGAAACTAGTCTGGGTAGTGGCCCTTCCCTTAATGCATAACATTATATATATCCACAAGAGATATGTTTGCATTATGGGAGATACTGAGATAGGAGTGATGTTAGCTTGCTCCACCTTTGCAACGAGTTGCCGGTGTTGTACTACCTTACCCCAGTCCTGAAGATACTTTCAGGCACAAACTTTGTTGCTCATACTTGGATAAAGGATTAAACTAAATTTATTATAGTCTAACCAAGTGAAAAATAAACTTTCAACATCTTTCTCTAAATCCAGAGTAATTTAATAAAAAGGTGGCACACCGTTTGGCAACTCCTATAGGTAGAAATGACCTTGCTAATGCTTCTGCCTGGTATCTCCCCTTGGGCCTGGCTCCCACTGAAGAGACTTCAATAAAGGTCGAAACTAATCTGGGTAGTGGCCCTTCCCTTAATGCATAACATTATACATAACTGCAAGGAGATGTGTTTTGCATTATGGGAGATACTGAGATAGGAGTGTTGGTAGCTTGCTCCACCTTTGCATGGAGTGTTCTGGTGTTGTACTACCTTACCCCATTCCTGAAGATACTTTCAGGTGCAAACTTTGTTTGCTCACACGTGATAAAGGATTAAACTAAATTTATTATAACAATAACTAACTGGTGTCATCCTCGGATGACACCAGTTAGTTATTGTTTATTGGTTTGATTGTGTGTTGGAAGTAGGCTGATGTTTGATAGATCTGATATTCATTACAGCCATATGATGAGAAATTCATTCACAGGCACATGCAGGGATGCATGCATGCACAAGCACACACACATGATAATTTGGAATGTCATGACACATCACTGAACTGGAAAGCCTGAACTAATATATTGTGTTTCATTAAATTTGTAAGATGTGTAGGGTGTGTATTTCTTTCATAGGATGCCCTTAAGGCTCTTTTCAGGCCATTGTAGTTTGTAAGGATTCTGTATTCAAAGGGTAGTTTATTTAACATGCCTGGGATGTAGAAACGTTGGGTAGCCTTTCTATAGTGATTATTATATTTATATATGATATAATTAGTTGTCTGATGTTATACGGTATGCATTTCTGGCTGTCCAATTGGCAATGAAATAATATTTTAGCATAGCTGAATAGTGACATAAGTGTTTTACTGTTAGTATTTTGTGTTCTGACATTGCAGTGTATATAAAGATGTATTGTTTCTTTGTTTCCAAAAGATCAGTTTTATCATTTTGTACTGTAATGATATTAATCTATTTAGTTTGTAGTGTGCATAGGATGCATACATTGTCATTGTATATCTTAGTATATTTTGTCATAGTGCTTTGTATATTAGTGTTTTTAGGCATGTGGGAACTATGTCTTTAAACCTGTAGAGTTTGCCAGTTCTTGTTCGGAGTTTATTTTGTAGATTGTTTATGTGGTTATCCCAGTTCATATCTGCATCGAAGTAGATTCCAAGATATCATATTGTTTCTACCTGAGTAATGCGTGGATAGGCTTATGTGTTGGTCACACATTTTGAATTGGATTTAAACGGTATTGTTGCGAACACAGATTGATAAGAAAATAACTATTTATTAACTTAAAAGCTAATATTTCGCTGGTATTATATCCAGCGAAATATTCTTCAGAATGAATATCTTCAGAGCACAAAAACAAAGTTTGTTACAAATGCAAGACAACCACAATTTGGTGTAACAGTGGGGCTAGTATAAGTAATTGCAGCGTGAACACAAGATTAAAGTCCAAATAATAGTCCTTGAAAGTTTTGAAAAATATAAAAATAAATAAAATTAAATTAAAATAAATAAAATTAAAAATTTTAATTAATAATTAAAATTAAAATTTTTTCAAAACTTTCAAAAACTATTATTTGGACTACTATATTTTTTTCAAAACTTTTAAAATACTGTTTTTTTTTTTTTTTTTTTTTTTTTAACTTAGATGGCGCTGTATTAGGACTATAGTCTTGCGTTGCACGCTGCAATTACTTATACTAGCCCCACTGTTACAATGAATTGTGGTTGTCTCGCATTTGTAACAAACTTTGTTTGTGTGCTCTGAAGATGCTGAATATAATACCAGCGAAATATTAGCTTTTAAGTTAATAAACAGTTATTTTCATATCAATCTGTGTTCACATCAATACCATTTAAATCCAATTCAAAATACCTGAGTAATGGTAGTGGTTTTACTGTTCTGTGTGTTTTTATGTTGGAAAGTGGATGTTGGATGGTTATAATTATATAATCAACTGGTTGAGTCAGTGGATTTCTGTATAATTAATTTTGATTTGTCGGAGTTTAGGTGTATGGAGTTTTTGGTAAGTCAGTCAATGAGCAGATTTATGTCATGCTGCATATTTGTTAGACTATGCTTGCATTATTATGGATGGATATTGTAGCTGAGCTATTTGTGTATTGCAGGGGTCTTCAACCTCTCAGACAGTGCGGGCCGCATTAAAAATTTCAATGAAGCCCACATGCCACTAAGCTATACTGTGGTACTTAGAATTGTAAGATGCTTTCCAGAATCACAAGGAATGCTGTGCATTTGATACTTTACTTAAATCCTATAAAAATAAACAAACTCAGCTTAAGAGCGTAGGAAGGAGTCGGGTTCATGATAAGTAAATACAATCAATACTTGAAAAAAAGATAATTTAATGAAGAAAAAATTCATTTTTTACGATGTCAATGGGCAACTTGACAATGTTTTTCCTTGACCAGCTTGTCGATGTTGGAAGTCGCTATGCGCAGAGTATTCTCGAGATGTTAGTCCGTAATCTGAGTTCTTGTCTTAAACTTCACATGCTTCAATCTGGAGAACTGCTCACATAAGTATGTGCTTGCTAACAAAGCGCACATCATCAAAGCATGCTTGCAAAGATCAGGGAATGTGTCCTCAGAAATGTAGCCTTTGTAAAATGTAAGCAAGGGCACATTGAATAATTTTCCTCTCAAAGAAGAGTTGTTTTTGGAGTTCAAGCAGCTCCATTTGTACTGAGCCTGGCATTTCAGCAGCACTGACACTGAATGACACTGAAAATAAATCTAAAGAAGACTGTTGGTTACAAAGATCACCAAATATCTTCTCTTCGAATTCACTTCCCAAGAGGGTTAATTTTGCGGCGTATTCATCAAGAGACAAACATTTGGACTCAGCAAGAAGCTGAAAATGAGTTAAGTCTTTTTTTGTGAGTTGTGCCTCCCAAAGTTTGAGCTTGTCCACAAAAGCTTTGATGTGATCAAACAGAGTGTGCACCAGTTGATCTTTGGATTGTAGCCATGTATTTAGGTCATTCATATGCAACGAGATGTCAGTCACAAAGGCAAAGTCTGTCATCCACTTTGGATCGTTAAATTCCACAATCGGATTCCCCTTGGTTTGCATGAACTGCTGTATTTTTCTCCTTAAGTCAATGACTCTCTTAAGAATCTTTCCTCTGCTCAACCAACACATATCACTATAATAAACCACATCGCCATGATCCAATTTGCACTCTTGGGACAAAAACTCTTGGAATTGACGATGATTCAATCCTCTTGCCCTAATAATATAGATGACAGTCACAATAACTTTCATGACATTCTCAAATCCAATAGTTTTTGCACACAAATTCTCCTGGTGGATTAAACAGTGGTAATGGATGAAATCTTTTCCTTCTAGTTTCGGTTCTTTCCATAGCAGCACAACAAACCCTTTGTTCTTTCCCACCATAACAGGAGCACCATCAGTTATGGCACCCTCAAAGTTGGTTAAGCTGAGGTCAAAACGGGGAGCGTTTTCTTGGCAGCTTCAAGAATATCAGTGCCTTTCATCATTCCCTTCATAGGTATGAGAGCTAGTAGTTCTTCTGTCACAGCGAATTGTTGATCAGTGCCACAGACAGCCGTTTATGCTGTATCCTTCAGATATGTGCTCTCATCTAAAGCAAGTGAATATGACGTAAATTCGGAAGACTGTTTTTTTTTTAAGTTCCTTTTAAGTTAAATACAAGAGGATCTTTTAAGATCCTCTTGTATTTATATGAAAATAACGAAGTATCGAGAACCTTCGAAATGTATCTGGAAGGCACTAGACAGCGCACTCAAATGAATTACTGCTTCAGCCATCTACATGCAACATTAGTACTAGTACTTAAGTACCGCTTGGCATTAGTAGATGGCTGAAGAAGCATGTCTATTTAATATTTAGTTTTATAGGATTTTATGTAAAATATCAAATGCACAGCGTTCCTTGTGAATCTGAAAAGCATCTTTCAATTCTAAATACCGCAGTATAGCTTAGTGGCCTGCGGGCTTCAATGAAATTCTTTTTTATTTAATCGCGTTTTAATGTTAAGTAGTTATTTTTATAAAATGGACAGAAGGCCACGGCAAAGAGCTCTCCAGGCCACAGGTGGCCTGCAGGCCATGTGTTGAAGACCCCTGGTGTATTGGAAGATTTTGCCTTTGAGAGGGAGCTGGTTAATATCGTGCATATTAATATTGAATAGAGTTGGGGAGAAAACAGCTCTCTGTGGCACTCCGAGGGTTACTGGTATCTTTTGTACTGCAGTTTGATCCGATACGGAGATCTGTTTTCTATTTTGAAGGTAGTTTCTATATCACCTGTGCAGAGGTGATTTAGAAACTACAATCTGCTGTTAAATTGTGAATGAAGATATTTATAATAATAATACTTCATTCATAATTAACATCATCTACCATATCATAAGCAGGACATATTTAAATTTATTCTGCTAGTTTCTTGCTTATAAAATATTATTCATGTAATTCCTTTTAAGTTTTGTTAGTTAATTTTACTTGTGATTTTAAAACATATTATAAATATGAAGAGGCTCTGTATTAAAGTGTCGATTATTTTATTTACTTTATTCCTTTGACAATAATATAAGAAACTGTAATATATGTAATTTCAATATATCCAGAAGATTCTTTGTGGTATCATTTGATTGGTTGTTATGAGAAAACATGCAAATTTCTCCTAGCACGTACTGTAGTGTGAACTATTATATACAAAGGGAAAGGCAAGTTTGATGTGAGCTAAACCGGTGAGAACCAGTTTTTGGCAGGAAAAAGGAAGGAGTGGATATACGAAAACGAAAGTAAAAACAGAATCGAATAGGGGAGTATAGAGAACTAACAAAACTTAGCTGGAGACTGGAGGGGAATTTCGATGTGCCAGTAACGGATTTTAAAGGACTGGGAACCCCCTTGGCAATTTAACTTACCTTTTTCTGAGTTGGATTTTTACCAAAACTTCCTAACACCTAGCAGTGAAATAGTGCTAGAAATAGGTGGATAATTTAAACCAAGTGCATAAAGGTTATATTCTCCCGAGTCTATAAATCAGTCATGGAAATGGAAGATTCTTTTAAGTTTGTGTTACTACAAAGTAAAAGTCAGCAAAGACTTTAAAAATTGTAGTTCAATCTTCACATCTTAATGTGATGAAGCTATATTCTGGTAAGATTACCTATACTATACTTAGTAATGAAAATTAATTCTGCCGAAAGTAAATTGATCCTAGTTGCTGCATTCAGCGAGTCAAGATTTAATGTGTGATGTGCTAAGACTTTTCCCCTCTTCAAGTGACAAGTGCTATTTTATTGAATTAAGTGTTCATTGACTAAACAAGAATATTGAGAAGCAGATTTGTTGTAATTTAGGATTCTCGAACTTACAAGAACTAATTTTGATTAACTGAGCTTAGAGAATTACAAATAAATGTCCGATGGTTCACGAGTTGTATTCTTTCTGAATATCTTAAACTGATTTGATATTTAAATGTTTTGAGATTTAACCTTGATCAGAGTAAGGTTATGATAGAAGTTCTCTGTAACAAGAAGAATAAGATCTGTTAAATATAATCTTTAATTATAAAGTTTAAGCTCAGCTGAGTAGTATACTAGAATCTTAATGAGAGCTTTATATTCATTTAATTATAATGTCCATGTTGATATACTGTGTCATGATGTAATTTATGTGACACTGCATTAAATAATTTTGTTTAATTTGAATCTTGTATTTGCCTGATTGTTTCATTACACCGCTCATTAAAATAATACGCATCTTAGCGGGAACCCTATGTAGTAAGAATAAAAATCTCGGCCTAAAATCAACTTATGATAACCTAATACAGTTGAAGGTTGATTTATCTAAATTGCTCTTGCAATTCAGAATATGGAGTGGCACAGTATAACACAAATTTTCTTCATATTCGATTGATATATCAGCCTACAACTAGTTAAATACTAAAGAGAGAGAATCGTAAGACGATAAAACGTGATTTAGAAGAAGTTACAATCCAACACCGCTCCATAATTTGATTGAAAATTGGTAGTGTTGCTATGGGTCTGTAATTATTGATTAAATTTCTTTTTCCATGTTTGTATATGGGTGTGATTATGGCATTTTTTAATATACTTGGTATTTGTCCAGTTTTAAATATTTTATTTATTAATTTTAGTAAGATAAGATCTAATGTAGTTGCATGCTGCTTGATGTCCTTAGGTCTTATACCATAAATTCCTGGGTCTTTGTTTGGTTTGATTTGTTGTATTACAAAGAGAAGTTCTGCTTCTTTTATGGTTGGGAACCATAATGTCTGTTTTGCTTGTGGTCCAAGTGGAGGATCACACTTTGTGACTGGAGGGATATTTCTCTGTAGTTCTGGGATGGAGTCTGCAAAGAATTGGTTAAAGTCATTTGCTAGTTGTTGGAAAGATTTAACGTCTTTCATGAAGCTCTGTTTTATGGTTTCAGAGGCAGTGGTGTTGGGAGCACAATCCTGCATCCCATTGGTCGGTTGCCAGGTTTGTTTCATGTTATTTTGTGTAGGGGTTAATTTGTCTATCTAGTGGTTTCTTTTTGCATTTCTTATTTGCGTTGTAAGGCGATTCCTTGTTATCTTATATTTAGTTTTTAGAGCAGCGTTATTTGGATATTGCTTTAATTGTTTGCATAAGATGTCCTTTCTGTGTATATCTAGGATTATGTTTTGCATTATTAAAGGATTGTGGCTTGTTTTTGAACAAATTCTGACTTTCTTTGCAGCCGTTTTTATATATTTCCTCCAGTGTGAGTTTCATGTTGTTGTTGTTGTTGTATAACGTATCTATTGAATCTGGTGATGACATGTGTTTCCAGTTGACTTTTCTTATTTTGCAGTTGACTATTTCTTCGTCTATCATGGTTTTGTGTTGCTTTTCATGTATGGTGCATTGCATGGATATTGTCTTAGTGTGCGAGGGTTTAGGGCCATGAAGTAATGGTTTGCTACTTTGCCATTTTGGTGGTGCCTGAATGTTTATATGATCTAAGCAGTTATAGTATTTCTGACTATTTCTTCTCTGGTACAACATGATGTTATGGTTGGTATTAGATTATACATAGATAGCATATCTAGGTATTGCACAGTGTTGTTATAGTTTTCATTTGTAATATTTATGTTTATATCACCGATTATCATTAGATATTTAGCTGAGCATGAAAGCCAGCAACTGAGTTCTGCAAGAATTTTATCAAGTTTAAGTTTGGTGGCCTGTAAACTACATTTAGTATAATATAAATAAATATATATATAAATAATAAATTTATAATATAAAAATAATATATATATATATATATAATAATAATAATTAGATTTTGGACACCAGTGTACTTTTTAAGGACAAACACTATTTCTGAAGATTACAACAGCAAATTCAGATGAATCAACTTATGGCAATTTGTATAGCTGACAATTTTGAGAAGAAAGTGGGTACACATTCAAATTTTCGAATTGCACACAAAGAGATTATGTGGTAGCACTCAGCAGGATAAAAGACTGTGCTAAGCTAATTGTGTTTGAAGGAAGCTCTTTTTGTGAAGGAATAAAGTTGCAAATTTGGATGTCTTGTAATGTCTCAAAGATATCATGTGGGGAAGAATTATTGGAAAACTTGAAGAAGGCCACAGAATTACTGAATTAATATGGATATCTCAAAAAACTGTGGCAAGATGTATGCGACAAGAAGGTCTATACACCAGAAGACATGTAGTCTGCATCCCTTTATAGCTTATAAAGGGATGCAAACCACATTATCATAAACCACATTGTCAGTGGTGTTATTTCCATAAAAACAAGACAAGACACCAATGGGTTAATGTACTCTTTACAGATGAGAGTCATTTCAGTCTTTCCTCCAATTCTAGACAGCATTTGATCTGGTGTGAAAGTGGTGCTTCTTAAAATCAAGAGAATGTTCTTGAAAGGAATAGATACAGTGGTGCTGGGGTCATGGTGTGGGAATGCTTAATAGATGGACTGAGCTGCAAATGCTGGAAAAAGGGACTATTACTGGTGAACAATATTGTAATGAAGTTCTTCAACATCATGTTCAATTGGTCTGTGGTGTGGTAGGAAAAGAATTAATTTTTATGGATGATAATGCCACACCATATCGTACAAGAGCAGTGGAGATACTTCTGGAGACCAAGAATAATAATCGAATTGAATGGACAGCATGCTCCCCAGATCTCAACCCTGTAGAACATGTTTGGGACACAATAGGGAGATGCATTGCTGCTCAAAATTCTCCTCCAGAAAATAAATAGGGCCTTTTCTTTGCTCTAAAGAAAGAGTGAGTCAGAACTGCTGAATCGCTTGGTGCTAAACATGGTATGACATTGTGACAGCAGCATCGCAGTTTGGGGTGGACATATTTCATACTGAAATGTCTCTCTGCATAGTTTCTGTAAACACTGTACATAAATTCCTTAACTTTATTGTTAGGAAATTTGTAACCTTTGCCAAAATTATATTGCAATTAATTTGTCTGAATTTTACAACACTTTTTTTTTTGTGTGTGTAATATAATTTATTATTATGCTGGCAATAAATTTATGTCCACATTTGGCTGTAGTCATGAAAATATTTTCATATACAGGTAAAAATGTAGTTCGTCCTTTGCTTTTGGACACCAGTGTATGATCTAGTGGCTACATTCATTCCTTTCAAACTATCTTCATGGTTTCCATCTTCTAAAAATAGCTTATTATTTTTGCTCTTCCTGTTGTCTACCAGGTTCTGTGTGATTGTCACCTTTCTTACTTCAGAAAAACTTGCTATTTAGTGGAGAAAAGAATACAAAAAACACCATTACATCTTACATCATTAATACAAAACAGAAATCTGGCCTTGCACAACATGAAATTGATACTGACCAATATCCCAGTCTGAAATATGCTTACTCCATCAGTGCTGCTATAAGTTTAAACATTTATTTCAAAAAAGTGCTGAAGCCTTATTCCACCATCTGAACTTGAATCAGAATAACTGACTCTCACTATCACAGTTATGGGAGTCTTATTCTAATCACACATCATTATTTTTTAAAAAAATAATAATACTATGTTTCCTCAGTTATTCCTTAAATAGTAACGTGTAACATCATGTGACTCTTACTGTTCACGTTCTACTTTGCATTCAACTACATGATGCCACTGATGATGACCTATAATTTTCAGGTTGAAATATATGGCTTTTAAATATGTTAGTCTCTTATCCTTGTGTTATTCTGTTAATTTATGAAATTAGATGGATATGTGGTTTGAAAATAGTATGGATATTATATTTGCAAAAAACTTTAGCTATCTTTTCTGATATATATCTTGAATATGAAGGATGAGTACTGTTGGTTGTAATCTTGTGTGTTAATTGTAGGAAGGGTAGAGATGTGAAGAATCATGGAGACAATTACCGTGTTTGAATAAAAACTTTAGTTTAATATAACTAAAATCTACATTCGACGTTTCGATCTTTATGTCAAGGTCATCTTCTGGAGCATACAACTATACACAGAAAACAAGCTACACTACAATCAAACTGGTTTGTTGAAGATACTGACCAACCGCTACAACAATTGTTGGCCTGATGAAAAAAAAAACATTATACATCAATGCTAGAGTCCTATTATTAGTGTTATCTGTTGGTTGTATACATTGCACCCAATGTAGAAATACATTGGGTGCAACAACACGTATCTATCTATATACATATATTAACATCATGATAATACTTGTACATTCCAGCCAGTTGGTATGGAATGGTTTCTAATACTAGCTGACGATTGGCTAGAGTTCTGACTTATGCTGGATCTTATATATTAGGTAGGCTGAATGTGTGCCATCCAGATCCTTGGAATTTTCATGCCATCTTTGTTGTTGATATTTGGGTGGTTTATCAGGATTTCGCAGACTTCCTTAAATTTCCTTTCATACCAGGTTTTTGTGTGGTGTAAAGAGCGGGTGCTTTTCCAGTTGATTTGGTGTAAGGTGTTGAGTACGTGGTCTGAGAGGCCTGCTTCACCATAATGGTTATATTTAATGTGTCTAATGTGTTCTTTTTTGCGTATAGGGATTGTGCATCCTGTTTCACCAATGTACGGTAAGTTACAGGTTCATTGTTGGTGTTTATTGTGCAAGGCCAGTTCCTCCCTGATAAATACCAACACGGAACAACAAACAAGGGAGACAAGGAGCAACCAACTACCGGCAAGCAAGAACCATGTGATCAACATATCAAGCCACACCCTGAACAACGGCGAACTTACGCTACTGAATAAAGGACTTAACTATGCAATAGCACCTAAAAAGATAAACAAATTGGATTTTATCTAACACATAGAAAGAGGTATCAGGTCCCTACCTAACAATCTTCTTCTTCTTCTTCCTAACATGGAATATAGGCCAGGTGGCCTGTTCCGGTCTCATGCCATCTCTTTCTTGGTCTTCCGATTCTTCTTTTTCCACTTATTTTGTATCTGTATAATATTTTTGGTAGTCTGCTGTTGTCCATTCGATTTAAATGTTCTAGCCATTTTTGTTTATACTGTCTTATGTAGTAATTAATTGGTTTGATTTTTAGGGATTGTAAGATTTCTTCATTTGTTTTGTGGTCCCACTTGGTATATCCAGCTGTTTTTCTGAGGAACTTCATTTCTGCTGTTTGAATTCGTTTTTCATCTTTCCTTTTCATGGTCCATGTTTCGCTTCCGTATAGTAGAGTTGGTTTTGACAAGACATTATATAGTCTGATTCTAGTGTGTTTTTGTACCAGGGATGGCTTAAATATACTGTTTATTATGCCATTTACTTTGACAAAGTTTGATATTTTAGTGTCTATGTCTTTTTCTTCTTCGTATGATAGATCACATCCCAAATATCTGAAAGTGTTTACTTGTTCTAGTATTTTATTATCTATCACTATTTTACTTCTTATTGGGTTTTCTCCTTTGAATGCCATTATTTTTGTTTTTTCTTTGGATATTGTCATATTATATTGCTTTGAGATATCATTTAATGATTTTAATGATCTTTGTAAGTCATCTTCTGATGTAGCTAATACTATTTGATCGTCTGCAAATAGTAGTGTATCTATCTTCATTTGCGGGGTCATTTGTATACCAAATGGGTTATGCTGTTTCCAGATTGTTAATATTTCATTTATATATATATTGAAAAGCAGAGGTGAGAAGGTACATCCTTGTCGTACTCCTCTTGATATATCTTTCCATTCTGAGGTATGTTCTAATTTAACTGCTATTTTATTTCCTGTATATATTTCTTGAATAGATTGTAAAAGTTGGTTTGGTATGTTTAAATTGGTTAATATTTTAAACAATTTTTGTCGACTAATTTTGTCAAAAGCTTTTTCATAATCAATAAACGCCACATGTGTTTCTTTTTGAAATTCTCTTCTCTTTTCTATTAATAATTTTAAAGTAAAAATTGGATCTATGCAGGATCGGCCTTTTCGGAAGCCATTTTGTTCTTCTAGTAATTTGTTTTCTACAATGCTGCTTAGTTTCTCTTTTAATATTCCTGCATATATTTTATATCCTGTATTCAGCAGGCTAATTCCCCTATAATTATTGCAATTGTCTTTATTTCCTTTTTTATAGATTGGGATGACCAGTGCTTTTTTCCAAGAGTTAGGGGTTTTTCCGGACATCCAAACCATATTAAAAAATTTCAAAATTCTTTCATTAAATTTTTCACCTGAATTTTTGTAGAGTTCTATATTTATATTGTCTTCTCCTGGCGTTTTCCTATTTTTCATCTTCTTTATTATATTTTTCAGTTCTAACATTGTGATATTTTCTATTAGGTCATTCTTTGTCTTATAAAATTTTAATTCAATGTTCTCATCTGTCCAGAGATTTTGGAAATAGGTCACCCATTTTTCTAAATCTATTGTTTGGATTTTTATCTTTTCTTTTATTTCTTTATTCATGTATTTTATTACTTTATAGGTTTTGGGTTGTGGCTTAAATAAATCCTTTTCTAGTTCTGTTACGAAATTGTTCCATCTTTCTCTATGTTTTTTCCTTACTTCTCGTTTTGCAATTGCACTATTTCTTTTATACTCTATTTCTGCTTCTATTGTTTTGGAATTTAGCCATTTCTGGTAACTGTCCTTTTTGGTTTTTATTATATTTTCTATTTCTTTGTTCCAGTCTCGTAGTCCTCTTTTTCTAATCCATTTGTGCTTTATTCCTAAGGTTTCTGTTGCTGCTTTTGTGAGAATTTGTTTCAAATTTTCCCATTCATCTTCTATGTCCCTTGATTCATGTGTGGTTTCTGTTTTTAAGTTTGTGCATTTTTGATATTGTAGTCTAACTTGAGGATCCTGTAATGAAGAAATTTTGTAGCTTGGCTGGTAAGAATTTTCAATTCTATGTGTTTTTAGCCACTTTGGTTTAAAACGAATTTTTGCTGATACCATATAATGATCAGAATTTAATTCAAAGCCTCGATATGCTCTTACGTCTAAAATTAACTCCGCTAATTTAAAATTTGTGATAACGTAGTCGATTACTGATTTGTATCCTCTGGCTGACCAAGTATATTTATGTATTTCCTTGTGTTTAAACATTGAATTCATTATTCTCATATTATTATAAATGACAAAATCGCGCAATCTGCGACCATTTTGATTACATGTATCTTCGCCAAATTTACCTATGTTTGTTTTGTATTTTTTGTTTCCTATTCTGGCATTTAAATCTCCTGCTAGCAGTAAATAGTCAGTTTTGTTTGTTTTATCTATGGCATTCTGTAATTCTTTATAAAATATATTACTGTCTTCTTCTTTTCCCTCTTCTGGTGCATATGCACCAATTATTGTTATGTGGCCTCTTAATGTCTTGAGTCTAATTTCTATTAGTCTTTCATTCAAATAGTTGTAATATACAATATCGTTCTTTAGGGATTTATGTACCATAATCATTATACCTGCTTTTGCTCTTTCTTCTTTTTTTACCCCACTGTAGATTTGTATATAGTTGTTTGTTTCTTTTGTACCTTTTTGTTTTTTCTTTGTTTCTGTTACTATACATATTTTTATGTTAGCTTGGTTTAGTTGTTTATCAAGTTCTTCTTCTTTGTGTGCAATGCTTCTCACATTCTATGTTGCAATCTTCATTATGTGTTCCTTTTTCCAATTTCGTTTACCGTTTCCTGGGTTGTGGTCTTTTCCCTGACAGTCCATCCGGCTTTTCTTTGCATGAAACTTGAAAGTATTTTGAATTTCCCCAGGGCAGGTTACTAACCTATCGCTGGGTAAGTCCAGTGGTAGGGCTGCTACCTAACGCCTCTGGACAGGCAGATCTAACAGCATTTACTCTGTTAGGGTGTTAAGGTTATACCGCCCATACTCGGTCGCCAGTGCCTCGTTTGTACTTTTAGAACAGGATGGACCACGGGAAGGTGAGGTTGACATTTGAGTGAGAGAGGCTATGTATTGCGCTTCACCAATAGCCGATAAAATACGATTAGAAACTAGTAATGTCCTACACACACTAAGAAAACCATACAGAACAATCTCACAAAAAGAGAACTAGCAGCAATTAAGTCATTAAAAGCCAAACAAAACATAATAATAATGAAATTGGATAAAGGCAATGCCACTATCGTCCTTGACAGGTCAACATACGTACTTCAGATGAATCAACTAGTAGCCGATAACAACACATATAAGCTGGTAAATTATAACCTAACAAAAAGGATAAAGGATAAAGTAGAGAAACTACTCAAGTCCGTCACTTCTTGGCCACCAGACACAGTTAAAAAACACAAACCCCGCTACGCCTATTCCCCCAAGAATATATGGGGTCCCGAAAATACACAAACAAAATGTGCCTCTTCGACCAATCGTGGAAAGAATAGACAGTCCCAATTACCACTTAGCCAAGAAATTAGCGGCAACACTCAAGGAGTTGGTAGGTCATTCCCCCCTCCTACATAAAAAACACACAACACTTTATAAACAAAATTAAGAACATAACACTCGACAAAGATGACTTATTAGTCAGTTTAGACGTTTCTGCCCTTTTCACTAATGTCCCCATCAATGACACAATTCTCCTACTACAGAAAAAATTTCCACCCGACATTACGGCCCTCTTTGCCCAAGTACTACAGTCCAGTTACTTCGTGTGGTGAAACAAATTTTACCTACAAAAAGAAGGTACAGCCATGGGCTCACCACTATCCCCCCCCCCCAATCGCTAACTTCTACATGGGAACCTTTGAGCAAAAGGCTCTTGATTCCGCCACGCTAAGACCGACAGTCTGGCTTAGATATGTTGACGACGTGTTCGCGATCTGGCTGCATTGGTGACAAACGCTAAACACATTCCTTAGCCACCTGAACAAACAACACGAACGCATACAATTTACCATCGAAATCGAAAATCAAAATTTGCTCCCATTCCTAGACACACTAGTCACACGTCTTCCTTCAGGCAGCCTATCCTTCACGGTCTACCGAAAACCGACACACACTGGCCAATACATACATGATAATTCATACCACCACCCATCACAAAAATATGGAGTCATTAACACCCTTAAAAACAGAACTACAACAATTTGCTCTACCAACAAGCCCTGAAACAAGAACTAAAAATCATCAGCGATACATTCATAAATAATGGCTATAACAAAAATACTATTAATAAAATACTCCATAAAACAACAACAAAAATGAATCTAGATTACAGTAAAACCATAGCCATCCCATACATTAAAGGGTTATCAGAAAAAATTAACAGAATCCTACAACATTATAACCTCAATGCCACCTTTAAACCACCCACTAAACTTAAAACCATATTCAACTCCTCTAAGGATCCTCTCCTCCCATTAGCACATCCGGGAGTCTATTGCATCTGTGCACCTGTAACTTACCGTAAATTGGTGAAACAGGATGCACAATCCCTATACGCAAAAAAGAACACATTAGACACATTATGGTGAAGGTCTGAGAGGCCTGCTTCACCATTATGGTGAAGCAGTCCTCTGAGACCATGCACTCAACACCTTACACCAAATCAACTGGAAAAGCACCCGCTCTTTACACTACACAAAAACCTGGTATGAAAGGAAATTTAAGGAAGTCTGCGAAATCCTGATAAACCACCCAAATATCAACAACAAAGATGGCATGAAAATTCCAAGGATCTGGATGGCACACGTTCAGCCTACCTAACATATAAGATCCAGCATAAGTCAGGACTCTAGCCAATCTTCAGCTAGTATTAGAAACCATTCCATACCAACTGGCTGGAATGTACAAGTATAATCATGATGTTAATATATGTATATAGATAGATACGTGTTATTGCACCCAATGTATTTCTACAACCAACAAACAACACTAATAATAGGACTCTAGCATTGATGTATAATTTTTTTTTTTTTTTTCACCAGAGGTCAGGCCAACAATTGTTGTAGCGGTTGGTCAGTATCTTCAACAAACCAGTTTGATTGTAGTGTAGCTTGCTTTCTTTGTATAGTTGTATGCTCCAGAAGATGACCTTGACATAAAGATCGAAATGTCGAATGTAGATTTTAGTTATATTAAACTAAAGTTTTTATTCAAACACGGTAGTTATCTCCATAATTTTCAAAAATGCATTCGGATCACTGTGTAAGCTTAAAAGAGAGTTTATATCTATTTTATTGGAATAATAGCCACTGGCTAAAAAAAAAGTGTTGCAAAGGTACCAAAGTTCAACAGCTAGGCAGGACAGGTCATCTGAACAAACTTTTTTTTTTATGTTGTGCTCAAATACGAGGGGTTGACTGATCAACCTATAGTACTTTAGTACCATATATTGTAGTGGGTCAAGAAAGGAGAAACTTGTTGCCATTCAATTTAAAAAACTGTATATTTGTATTCCTTGGGAAATACATCGGTGGGGGGGGGGACTGTTCCACAGTAAAGCAGTAGTAAGGATGGAGGAGGAGGAAAAGAAACTTGTTCTGTGGGTTTCATCAAGGTGTACTGTAAAAGGATGTTGGGTGGCAGCTGTACATGTTCCAATGTGCTTGGTGGGCGACTTATTGATGCTATTTTGGATGAACATTTGCCATGGAAATATTTATAGAATATACAAATTGCAGAGACTAAACATGAAAGCGAAAGGAGTGAGTTGACAAGAGATGGGTCATTTATATATCAGTTTAATTGTATTGATTCAAGCATTTTGAGGGAGTTTTTAGGAGCCCCACTCCAAATGTGAGAGCAGTATTCGATAGCTGGGTGGATATGTAATTTGTATAAGGTTAACAGATGTTTAGAAGTGAAGTAATGTCTTGAGTGAAAGAGAAATCGTAGTTTTTTGGAAGCTGAGGATGCAATGGTTGTGACGATGTGTTTATGCCAGGAGAGGCCTGATGTCAAGGTAATTCCTAAGAAGAGAAATCTCATCTTGTCTGGGAATTTGAGTGTTACCAAAAATAATACTGGGAAATGGTTCTTTTTTGTGGCAAATAAGACAGAACTGGGTTTTACTAGCGTTAAAGTTGACAAGGTTATCTGAACACCATTGGAGGATGGCTTGGAGGTAAGAATTAAGGGAAATTGTGGTTGATGTTCTGTGGGTTGAGGTGAGTTGTGTAGGGTAAGATTTATCAAATGAGAGGAAGAAGTGCACCATCTCACCATCCAACTAATGCTGGGATCCTAGCATTAGTTGGATGGGGAGAGGATAGGGGGCCGTCTATCATCACACATAGCGTGTGTCCAGAAAGAAAGCTGTCAATCCATCTGCCAAAGTTCTGAGACAGTCCAAATGTTGAGAGTTTGCTTAGTAAGCCTTTGTGCCAGACCCAGTCAAAGGCTTCAAAGATATCAAGTGCAACCACTTGGGATTCGCCAAATTTCTCCATGGCATTTGTCCAGAAATGGGTGATATATGAGAGCAGATCACTTGTTGATTGGCATCGACGAAATCTGTACTGGGGTCGCTTAATAGCTGGGTACCTTCAAGGTAGAGTAGGAGTTGAGAATTGATGGTTTTCTCCATCACTTTAAATAGGACTGAGGTGAGTGAGATAGGGCAGTAGTTAGATGGCAGTGATTTGTCATCCTTTTTAGGAAAATGGGTTGAATATAGGCCAATTTACAGGCTTTGGGATATATATATATATATATATATATATATATATATATATACCAGTGGAGTAAGAGAGTATGTACAGACTGCATAGGATAGGAGTCAGTTCTGGTGCACAGACCTTCAGGACAATTGGAGGAATGCCATCAGAGCCAGGAGCCTTTTTTTGTCTAATTTAGACAACAGGTTTATGATCTCTTTCTGGCAAAACGATACAGGGGGCATTGCATGTTGGGCAGTTGAAATGATTGGGGACATTTGCCATTGTCAGTTATGCATACATTGGAGGCAAAGTGGGAAACCAGGATATTAGCTTTTTCTGTGGGTGATGTTGTAATTGAGCCATCTGGGTATAATAGGAGTGGGAATAGTGTAGGGCAAAAGTTATGACCAATTGCTTTGGCAAGAGATGAAAAGTATGGCTGCCATTTGGACAGGCTGCAAGTTTCCTGCTTTTTGCCTGTTTAAATTCTGTTTTGGAAGCATTGATAATTTTCTTGCATCTGTTTCGGGCTTCAGTATAGGTATTGAAGGAGAATGGAGTTCTTGATTTGAGCCAGTTGTGGTATGCCTGATTTTTCATTTGTACAGCCTTGGCACATCTTTTGGAGAAGCAGGGTTTGATAGAGGACGGTGGTTCAGAGAAGTGTGCGGAATGTATGTTTTCATGCCGCGAGAATTACTTTGGTGATGCATTCAGTGAAACAATAGTCCAATCATGGGAATGAAGCATAGTAGTCTCGGAAGCTGTCCCATTTGGCACTGTTATAATGCCAAACTACTCTTGTGTGGGTGTGACCGTGTAAGCGTTGTAGCATGGGAGAGGAGATGAGCACTAGGTTGTGGTCAGAATTATTCAGGGGGCTCACTACATTCACTGCATATTTGGAAGGTGGAAGGTGGAAGGGTCATTGGTAAGGAAGAGATCTAGGGTATTTGGGGAGTGATTCGGGTTATCTGGTATTCTGGTCGGCCTATGAACAATTTGTGTAAAGTCATTAGTGATAGCAAATGTTTCAGCTTCTCTTCCTGTAGGATCTGTACAACTGAAAGAGGAAAGCTAGTTGGTGTTATAGACATTAAAATCACCTAGGAGGATGATTTCACTGTTAGGACAGTGGGATTGGAGAAAATCAACTTTTAAGGAGAGGAAGTTAAAGAGCTCAGAGTGGTTGGTGGTATTAGAAGAGCAATAGAGACTGAGTGGGGGTGCGAGTGTTTAAAGAATACCATACTGTTGGGATAGATGATAATGTTTTTGCCTCTGTAAGTGCCTGCCATCGTGTGTATGGGTTTTCAATAAACAGAAAAGGATAAGGAATACTACATGGTAGCTATGTCAGTTAAGAGTGTGTTAAGAAGGGGAGACAGTCAGATTATTTTTCTACAGTGAAGTATATTTTAGGATGTTGACTTGAAAAGTGTACTGAAGTGTGGTATATTTTTTCTTTCAATATAAATAACCTAAATACATAGTGAATTTAAATAATTCAAATATGTCAGCAGGGAAATGTGGCTTGATAAGGTCAAGGTATCTGTGAATAGCACATAGGTAAGCAAAGCAGTAATATTGAACTGATCATGGTGTATGTATCTTTCAGAGTGTAAGATTTTTTTTTTGTTATTAAGGATTCAGAGTGAACAGAATTTTTGATAAAAGAGGAATAGTTATCTGGGTCGGGGGAAAGAGAAATTACTGATTTTGCTAGTTGTTTGACAAGTTTTTTGGTGGGACTGTATATGTTGTCAACTATTGGATGAAGAGAATATTGGATTTGTGAATTTTTGAATTCCATATACATGAGGAGATTTGACATGGCAAGGTTTAAGTTCATTGGTAATTTTATTAGAGACCAAGATGTAACTCTTCTTAATAATTTACACTATAAAGTGGAAAAATGTATTTACACACTATAAATATATAAGTGTATAAATTATTAAGAAAATTAATTCTTATTTTATCCTTATTTTACTGACAAAAAGTTTGTGGCTAAAATATCTTCATGGCTAGATTACCTGCACAGATTACCTCACATCAGGTTGCTCTTTCCACCTAATAATACACAGAATAGAAGTCACTTCAATTAGTCAACTGCTATTTACATACACATAACCTAATCATGAAGATATTTTATGAACAAACTTTTATTTGCTTACAATGAGATAAAATTATGAAAACTAGAATAGAATTTCTTGTGAAGTATAATTTCTAATCTGCCAAAACAATTATCTACTCTTAGAGAAAAAATAAGATAACATAAAATAAAAAAATTTTCTTATAAACAAAAAGCATGAGCAAACTATGCATTAAGGCTAAAGTGCTGGGAGGAATTCATGTTGAAGGCTTAATGGAGTAAAATAGCACTAGGAAAGGATTAAAAACACTATTTCATCTCAATCACAGAGACATCTTTAATGATGTACAATATAAAACTTGTAACAACACCCAAAGGCAACACAAAACACACACACACACACACAGAGTTTTGTATTGCCTTTGTGTGCATTAAAAGTTTTATATTATACTACCTGAAGATGTCTGTAACTTTGACAAAATATTTTCAGAATTAAACAGTATTTTTAATCCTTTCCTGGTGCTGTTTTGCTCCATTAAGCTTCCAACATGAGTGACATGACTAAACTGATAATCAATATAATGAATAAAAACTAGAGCACTTCAAAATCTGCAAACTAAACCTGACACCACCACCACCACCATACAAAGGGATAATGACATATTAACAGTTGCTGTAATCCTCACCAACATGCCTCTCAATCTTAGATACAGACAGCCGTTAGTTTTATTATGGGTTATATATTTACTAGAGAAAACACCACTAATGTGCGGAGTTTCATTACCAATATTATGCTTCTCATGATATTTTCATGGATTTTTTTTATCTGTGACCTCATGAAAAATTTTATCTAGAAACACTTTTATGAAAAGACAGTAAATAAATTTCGAATTATACATGAAAATATACTATTTAATATAAAATTTTCAGTCCTCACCTATCATTCTGGTTTCCAAATCAGGAGGTGGCAAATGTGATTTGAAAGTTCCTTGTAAGCTTCTATTAAGCATCTTCAGACATTTACTATAAACTTTAACTGTGTTGGACACACTAAAATGAGTCAGATGAGTCTGCACAAAACGTATATACTGCTGCCAAATGTGCATGCTAAGAGGGTGGAAAAATAAAAGCTTCTGCCATTCATCATGTAATTTGTTTGGCTCCCAAATATCTTGACAAAGATTTAATTTTTTGACTGTTAATTCAATTGAACCTGGATTGCACTGCAAAGCCTTTTCTAATATTGCTAATTTCTTTTCTATAACAAACAAATCTGAAATATTTTTAGTACATTGCTTACCAAATGTGTTACTTAAAACACTATCTTGAAAATCAACAAATTTTAACCACAAGTGCTCATTTCTTGGGTTTTCACGTAACTCTTTATTAAAGGTCAAAGTTCTTTGATAAAAATATTCTTCTTCAGGTGATTTAGCAGCTTCTAGGCTTGAATCAGGTACTATAACTGGTAGAGGAGTTTTTCCTTGGATATAAAATGTTGTAGCTGTATCTAAAACACCCAAAGCATTTATTTTGGCATGTACCTCTAAAGCAGTGGGATCCTTTACAGGTAATTCTAATGGTAAATACATTCCAGTAATGGCTGGTTTTTCATTTATTGATTTACAAATAATTTCATGATTACTCCTAGGATTAAGAGTATAAATACTGCATGTATAATACCGCCTATCTTTTTTATTTTTATTATTTCCTTTTTTCTGTTTGGTATGACTATGTACCCAAAGTCTCATTTCTTCTTTTGATAGACCCAAGACAAGACTCCTATTAAAATATTTTGGCAAATTACGCTGATACAGAGATCCAAAATTCAGATTATCATAATCTGCTCTGATGTCAATATAATAGTCATATTTAACTGAATCCTGTTCAGAAGGTTTTTCTGAGAAATGACCAGCTGACTCAGAAATCCTAAATAGAAAGAAAAATAAATTTAAAATAAGTATATAATTGTATATTATTAGCAAAAGTTAGGTTATTGAAATATTAAATGGAATATATAAAACACGCACACATAGGTCATCAAGGTATGTTTTTGGCATCTAAACAAGAAGCATTTGTAAAGAATGCATGAAACGTTCAGTAAAATTTGCAACCTCTGTCATGGGCTTGTATAACTGCAGAGGGTCTAGATAGGCTGTGTATACGAAAGAGTCAATGCCAAAGTACCCAGAAATTCTTGAGCACTTTATGCTACTGGCATTGGAAGATTTATGTGATGGTGATTTCCTTTTTCAGCAAGATTCAGCTTCTTGTCGCACTTCCAAGACCACTACTAGATGGCTCAAAGAAAGGCAAATCAATGTAATTCCTTGGCCAGTAAACTCACTAGATTTAAACCCCATTCAGAATTTGTGGGTAATTGGGAAGAAATGTCTTGAAGAAGTTGCTCCAAGAGACAAAAATGAACTTGTTTCTAGTCTGCAGACTATATGGGCATGTTTTTAAAAAAAAAAAAAAAAAAAAAAAAAAAAAAAAACTGCTAATAAATATGCCCAACCATTTACGAAAGATCATAAAAGCTAAGGGGGATGCAACAAGGTACTAATTATCATGTTGTTTCCTTTGACTGCAATTTTTGCATTATTCTAATATTTGAACCATGTTAAAATTATTCTAATTTTGTGAATGTTTTCAAATAACAGTTTTCTTATAAATATTTAATATTTCTTATTAAATATTTAATAAATATTTAATAAATATTTAATAAATATTCTTATATTTATAATTATAAGAAAATATTTCAAATAAATATTTTCTTATAATTTATATTACATATTTATGTGTTTACATGGTTGTATAAAATACAAAGTATGTAGATTTAGATGATGCTAATTCATATTTGGTAATAATTATTTTCTATGCAATAAATTAGAATTTCAAATCATTGCCCACATTTTCTTTGATTATTCTAATTTTTTGATTCGGAGGTGTATAGTGCCATATTCCCCACACTAATCATTATTTCCAAAACTTTTTTTTTGAAGCAATGGTATTGACTTTAAATTTTTGAAATTTATATTTAATTTTAAATTTTGAATTTAAATTTTTATCTGCCATTGTATTGGAGATGGATAGTGAAATAATAAGATATTTTTTATCTGATCACAAGCTGTGTCAGAGATGTGACAAGGATAGCCCACAGTTCCTGGTTTAAAATATCACATGGTGTTTTGTAGAGTGTTGGGTAATGATGTTTAATTTTGACATGATTAGCACTAATCTGTTCATGCAATAAGTGCATTATGTCAATGACATAACTTTGCCATTATACCAAGGCAAGTTCCAAAAATAATGACTTCCAAACGGAGAATATACAACCTCCAGTTATAGGCAATAACATTTGTTTAGATGTAGCCAACATCCAAATAAAATCCTCCAAAAAACAATATGCCAAAAAAGAAATCAGTGCTATAAAAGAGCTATACAATAATTAATTAAAATTAATAACTTAACACATATAAAACCAACAGTAATAACTTTAATGAATTAAAGGTACAAATATTTCGAACTGAAAGTAACAGTACATCATTAGTGTAGAACAAACAGTTAAAGGAATGGAATACAAAGTACAGAACAGTCGGTGGATTACCAATTAAAATTGTTGCCACGTGCCAGAAAATTAATATTAATAAAATATTATTAAATAATTCTTAAAAACTATTTCATTGATAAGAATCTCCCAAACTTTTGGGAGAGAGAGAGAGAGAGAGAGAGAGAGAGAGAGAGAGAGACAGTCATTTTGATTCAAATTCAGCCGATGTAAAAGGGTTTTGCAACTTTCTTTGAAAAGGCATTCATATTTAAACTTGCATCTGTGGAGAAGACAAGCTTTATCCCACTGGATATTATGTTTAGTGTTAATGTTATGTTGTGCTAGACCAGACTTATGAGGTTTCATGTATTCGATATAATGCTGATGTTCCTTCATTCTTTTTTTCCACAGAACGGCCTGTTTGTCCAAAGTATGATAAATTACATTCACACAGTGTCTGGTAAACACCAGCTAATGATAGAGGTTTGTCTTTTGTAGATGGCAATGAGTGAGAAATTTTGTTGATAGGAAAATATGTAGGAATAAGATGATACTTCTTCAAAATTCTGCCAATAGGTTCTGAGATGCCTGAAATATAAGGGATTGGAACTCTGCAGTCTGTTGAAGAATCCTGAGGTGTTGGAACATAGGAGTCAATTATCTGCTGGATTTGATTAGGGTAACCATTATTTCTATTAACTTTTTTATAGTGAAATGTTCTTGTTGTAAGTTTAAGGGGAAGGAGCACACTTTATGTGCTCTGTTAATTAAAGATTTGATAACAGTGATTTTTTGAGAGGTGTGATGAGCAGACTTTTGATGAATGTATCTGCCAGTAAACGTAGGTTTTCGATAGACAACTTGTTGACAGAGTACTAGAGGATGTTCAAATCAAAGAGTCTGACTTGTTAGTCAGTTTTGATATTGTTTCCCTTTTTACCAATATTCCATTAGCTGACACTGTCAACTTACTATATGATGATTACCCTCCAGATATTGCAAAGATTTTTGAATTTGTTATACATTCTGGATATTTCAGCTGGAAAAACAAGATCTACAAATAAGTTGAAGGTACTGCCATGGGTAGCACTCTGTCTCCACCTTTGGCAAACTATTTTTTGAAACATCTGGAAGACACCTTGTTCTCATACATTCATCCCCAACCCTCTCTTTGGTTTCGTTATGTTGATGATGTCTCTGCTATTTGGCCACATGCTGAAGAGAAACTTACTACATTCCTACAACAGATAAATAGCCTACACCCACACATTCAGTTCACCATGGAAAAAGAAAAGGCTGGTAGTTTACCATTCTTGGACATCCCCCTTACAAGCACATCCTCTACTTTGTCAACAAGTGTCTATCAAAAACTTACCTTTACTGGCAGATACATTCATATCAACAAAATTTCTCACTCGTTGCCATCTACAAAAGACAAACTGGGCCTCTATCATTAACTGGTGTTTACCAGATACCATGTGAATGTAATTTATCACACTTTGGACAAACAGGCCATTCTGTGGAAAAAAGAATGAAGGAACATTAGTATTACATCGAATACATGAAACCTCATAAGTCTGGTCTAGCACAATATAGCAATGACACTAAACATAATATAGCTTGTCTTCTCCACAGATGCAAGTTTAAATATGAACACCTTTTCAAACAAAGTTGGAAAGTCCTTTTATATCACCCGAATTTGAATCAAAATGACTGTCTCTCTCTCTCTCTCTCTCCCAAAAGATTGGGAGATTCTTATCTTATGCAACCATCAATGAAATAGCTTTTAAGAATTATTTAATAATATTTTATTAATATTAATTTTCTGGCACGTGCCAACAATTTTAATTGGTAATCCACCAACTGTTCTGTACTTTGTATTCCATTCCTTTAACTGTTTGTTCTACACTGATGATGTACTGTTACTTTCAGTACGAAATATTTGTACCTTTAATCATGCAGAGGTTTCTGTGGTTAAGAAGTTCAATCGAATTATTCCGGTTTTGTGACCACATTTTTATTAAAAAAGACTGTTTTTTAAAACTAAGCAAGTACTAAAAAACAAGCTCGACAAGTTTCATTAGTCGTCAGACTAACATCTTCAGGGGTAAAGATAACTAACAGTTTAAAGCACAAACTATAAGAAACTACAAATAAACAAGTTCATTTATTGGTATTATGAACATCAAAAAAGTTTGTTAAAAAACGAATAACAGATCTATACAACCATTAATATGTGTTAGCTGGAAAGAATGCTATTTGATGTCGCGTTCTGTGGTTCACTTTCGCTCTGTCCGAGGTCTGAACTGGGTAAGTTTTTAATAAACGCTGACCAAACTTGATTTAAAAATCAAGCCTTGATTTTTATTGCATTGTGTAGGAATTTTAATCATATTTGCTGCCGCTTTGAATTTTCTTGAGAAACAGTTTTTATCAATGTAGGACATGTTTGTTCTGTCCCAAAGTACATCATGATCAGTAGAAGCTGTGTGAAATGCCAAGCAAGACTTATTTTCTCTCTCTTTTTGTACATCCTTTTGATGTTCGCTCATGCGGATTTCTCCCCGTCTGGCCTACATAGCAGATGCTACAGGAACAGTGAATATTATAAACTCCGGGTTTTTTCATTGGGTGATGTGGAGGTTTCAGAGGATGAAGATATTTTGATATTTTATCAAATTTATTAAAAACTTACCCAGTTCAGACCTCGGACAGAGTGAAAGTGAACCACAGAGCGCGACATCAAATAGCATTGTTTCCAGCTAACACGTATTAGCGGTTGTATAGATCTGTTATTCGGTTTTTTAACAAACTTTTTTGATGTTCATAATACCAATAAATGAACTTGTTTCTTATAGTTTGTGCTTTAAACTGTTAGTTATCTTTACCCCTGAAGATGTTAGTCTGACGACTAACAAAACTTGTCGGGTTTGTTTTTTAGTACTTGTTTAGTTTTAAAAAACAGTCTTTTTTAATAAAAATGTGGTCACAAAACCTGAATAATTCGATTGATGTGTACCTTTAATTCATTAAAGTTATTACTGTTGGTTTTATACGTGTTAAGTTATTAATTAAGCTATACAATAATAATAATATTGTAACAACTAAAGCAGACAAAGGTAATGCAACTGTGGTTAGGAATCTAGCTGAATATAAAAACAAAATGCACATACTTTTACAAGATGAGTATGTACTAAATCATAGATCGTGATACCTACTAACTCTCAGAAGAGTAAAGTTTGCAAATTATTGAAGAAAGAAACTTCCTGCCAAAAGAAATAGTTAACAAACTCAAGACTTTTTCATGTAAAAACAACCAGAATATATGGAGCACCTAAAATTCACAAAGAAGATACACTCCTATGTCCAATTGTGGATAGTACACATAGTCCTACATACAAACTTACTAAACATTCAGCTAAATTATTAGCCCTCCACCTATTTTATATTATTCTATAAGATTAATATAAAATTTCTTCTATATTAATCTTATAGAATCCCTTAACTAACTTGAAGGTCTCTATCTTATCTCCTCTTTTCCTCCTATCCACCAACCTCTGTAATCCATATTCTCTCAAAAGCTCTTCATAACCAATACTCCAAAGTACAGATTTCACTTTGGTTATTCATCTCTGGACCCTCTCTAGTGTTTCCACATCGCAATGACCAAATCTGAGCACAGCAATGCCCCTGTTTCTCTCCCCCCTTTAGACAATATTTACATAGAACACTTAGAAAACCTAACTATGAATACAGCTACTCTCAAACCAGTGATCTGGTTGAACTGTGTTGATGATGAGTTTGCTATTTATCCATATGGTCCAGATACATTTTAGTGCATTTAAATAGCCAATGCCTTAAAATCCACTTCACAATGGAACAAGAAACTAATGACTGTCTGCCTTTCCTAGATACACTAGTCACAAGCCTTCCTGATGGTTGCTTATCCTTATCTGTTTATAGAAAATCTACACTTACAGAGAAATATCTGCACAATCATACCATCAACCAGTTAAAAAATATGGTATCCTAAAAACATTAACTCACAGAGCAAGAACTATCTGTTCCAATGATAATGCCCTTACTAATAAACTCACTTACTTGAATCACACTTTTTTAGCCAATGGCTATAATCCTCAAAGAATACAAAAAAATACTAAATGATCCCCAGAAATCCCCTCCATCACCTGATACACAAGACTATGGCTAAACTATATTTAAACCATATGACAAACTAGCAACTCTCATCTATTCATCCTTAGGTGAATACACTGGAAAAAAATACGGGACACTTATGACTGAGGGTGAAAGTTTAGTATACGCATCCATCACATATGCTAGTCTTACAAAATGATTCTAACTTTCCAAGTGTGTGCGTGGTAAGGTTTACTATGCACACACTTTACTAAGTAAACAAATAATGTCAATGCACATGAGCACTGTTCTAACGAACTTATCATTGTTGCAGTGTTGCCGTCTACAGTTCCCTGTAATGACGGAGAGCGATGTTTGTAATAGAATAGAAATTGTAATGCATCGATTTTGTTATTCAGTCTTCAACTCTAAAATACAGGACAAAAAGCTGTCCCAAAGAGTTTTCTCGGGACAACAGGACGCATTAGCCAAAAACGGGACGATACCGTATTTTACGGGATGTCTGGGATCCCTACCTAAGGACAAACTCCTCCATTATCACAATGCAGTATATGAAGTACTCCATACTTGTGACATGGCTTACTATGAACGAACAGGAAGAACCGTTGACATCCACCTTGGGGAACATAAAAAATACATTCACCACGATCATAATGGGGAGCCAGGACTAGCAGACCATGCCTTGTATATCCCTTTACATAGGATGAGATAGAAGAAAACAAAAGTGCTACACAGAAGTCATTAAAAGTCAGAGAAGCGAGCAGCTTTAGAACATTCTCCAAACCTCAACAAGTAGGGATGTATCAATTTACCAAAATCTGGGAGAAGATCATTTTAAGATCAAATTAATAATTGTTTTTTTCTCTCTCTTTATCCAACAATGGATAGTGCCAATTAGGATTTTAGTTCCTTGCATTGTCCATTAATTTTTTTTTTTTAAACTAGCCGACTGTTATACCAAACTGTTGTAGTTTTGTGCAACTGTGACAGATACTGGATATAATACAAGCAATATATTAGCAAATCAATTAAATAAATAATAATTATTTTCTTATATTCTGTGTTGTGAATTAACACCATTAAATAAATTGTCACATTCAATATTACAGCTGGTGATTTACATAAACACTGGATGTAACTAAAACTAAGAATTAACACTTTACAGTCTAGGCAAAAAGTTTAGTCAACATTATGGAAAGATATGAGAAAGTGGAAGTAGAAGCTTCTTCAGTTGCCTCCACCTTACTATGTGGTACCGGTCCCTCAAATAAATCAAGGTCTGTTGCATCAATGCCAACTGAAAGCACCACTTCTACTACATCAACCCTGCTCAAAAAGTTTTATATTAGCTGAGTTCAGCAAAACTTCATCTGAAGATGCACAATGTAAACTTGAAACACAATTTGGAAGCATCTTCAGATGTGGTTTGTCTGGTTTTCAGGAAGTATAAAGCTACAGAGATACAAAGAAGATGCCATTGCATACAAATATTTTGGACATCAACCCTGCTCAAAAGAAGACATATCTATCTTCATCCATCAAAACCTTATTGTGATTGCAAAAGCAATTATTGGTGTTCCTGCAACACAAGAAAGCATAGAGAACATAGAGAAATGCTTCTCAGCCTTAAAACTAATTCTACCAGACTACAGAACAAAATTTGGACAATCATTTAATTTATACATTAAAAAATGACCAATGATGTCAGGCAAAAGATTTAAATTTATAGTAGTGCTTAGAATATTCTTTTTTTTCCCATCAGGGGATATTTTTTATAATTTAGCTTTTTTTTGTGTGTGTGTGAGAGAGAGAGAGAGAGAGAGCAGTACTTGGTTTTCATAGTGTTTGTAAGTAATGAAAAACTATTCAGCTCTGTACAATATCAGTCATAACAAAAAGTTGCTTTTAAAATCCATTTTAAAATCCAAACCATATATCTCCATTTTTCTATTTTGCTAGTAAATTATCAAACTACTCAGCATACAAATGAATATGTGTGATAAATCATGAGAAGACAAGGATAAGATATGGACAATGGGTCAGAAACTCCATGTTGCATTCTTTATAGGCTATTAATAGGTCTCATGCTAGTTATCTAAGCCCTTTGTGTGATTTTCAAGTACATTTATTAAAATTAAATAATTGGTGGAAATTTGGTATAAAAGATAAAAAACTATTTTTCATAGTTTTCAGCAATGAAAACATAGGAAAAATAGGTATGAAAATAGAAATCATCAGCTGTAGTTTGTAGAGGCTCGCCACAGAGACTACACAATGATTTCTATTTCCATCAGTTGTAATCTCTACGGTGAACTTCTTATGATGAAAAAATAAAACAGAATAAACAAAGTTGACATGCAATGAGCCAGTTAAATAAATTAATATGGAAAAACAGATATATCAACCTGAACCACTAATCTAGAAGTACTGTCTAAACCAATTTTAACTCAGGGATCTCTGAGGGAGTGAGTGAGGAGGACTGAAAAACAAAGATGAAATATATCAAGAAAATCAGGAGAATTAACTCATGCTTGAAGATTTAACATGGTATAGTCAATTAAACAAAATAAGAGATGAAAGATAACAAAAGAGGTGACTTTTGACTGAAGCAAAACTATTCAGAAAGAGACTAGAAGAAGACTAAAATGTAGAGATCAATATGGTTAAGACTGCTTAACAAGACAGAGAAGTAAAAGTTGTTCATATCAGAAACTTGACAAATATGATTAAATTATTTTCACACAATGCCTTTTGTATCTCTTCTTAAACTTGTTCATTGGCAAAGCACTCATAACCACCTCTAATAACCCATTCCACTCAAAAAATTCTTTGCAGCCAACAGCATTTGACCCGAACAGAGACCCTCCTTCCCAGAAGTATTTCTACTCATTTGCCTTAATCACTGACCATAACTGCTCTAAACTTTGTCAGAAGGGGGGATTCAAATCCATGCATGGAGAAATGAACGGCAGGTTGAATGTAGTGCCTTTGACTACTCAGCTATCCTAACATAAAATATTATACCAATTGGGAAGAAACCTTTGATAGGAAGCAGGTTATGGAAGAGTGATTATATTAGGCTACAATGACATCTGGAAGACCCCATGAGATATACACAGTTGACCCATGAACAACGCAGGGGTTAGGATCACCAACCCACTGCACCGTCAAAAACTCATGTATAACTTTTGACTCCCTAAAAAAAAAAAAGCTTAACTACTAATAGCCTATTGTTGACTGGAAGCCTTAATGATAACATAAACAGTTGATTAACACATATTTTGTATGTTATATGTATTGTATACTGTATTCTTACAATAAAGTAAACTAGAGAAAAGAAAATGTTATTAAGAAAATCATAAGGAAGAGAAAATACATTTCCAGTATTATGCCATACTGTATTTATCAATACCGTAAGTTTACATCTTTTGTATACAAGATGAATCGTTTGTCTGTCAGTACTTATGTGAATATTGTCTTATGTGATACAAAACACCATACATGTTATACATAGTACTAACACTAGACATCAAAAATGAAAAGATAATGTGAAAAAGAAATTCATATTTATTTACAGGTATAGTGATTCATGCATTGATAATGAAGTAGCAATATGAATGTTCATAGTAGCAAAGCCAATACACTAATGAATGAATCTTCATAATTTTTTTATTTCATGCTAATTAATTATATTTAATTAATTAATAACCATTAATTTTATGCAGTTATGATTTAATACTGCCTCTTTACATTTTACATTTCTCTCGAATGTGAATGGCACCATAAATGGTCTGTAAGTGTTTGTGTGCATAAGATTTTAGTAAATTTTAACATTTTATAACAGATTTGTGTATATTTTATGGACTAGTTTCTCGAGAGATAGAAGGATAGAGAGGATAGAAAAGGAGGGGCATGCTGCTATTGATAACGGATGACTTGAATCCAGTCAGAGTTGAGACCTATGACTGGAGTACTACTACTAACACTATTTCATGTGGCAGTGAGTTTGAAACCATCTGGTGTGAGGTGAAATCTAACAAGATCAATTACATAGTGGGGTGTTGTTACAGACCTGGTGGATCGGTTGCTAGTGATGAAGAAATGCATCACCAAACAGACAAGATGAGCGTGAAAAGAGCAATCATGATGGGAGACTTTAATTATCCAAATATTGATTGGGTAGCAGCAAAATCTCATGAGAAGAATGAAAAAACATTTATTGAACTGATGCAAGACAACTTCCTCAAGCAGCATGTGACAGAAGGAACTCGAGATCAAAGAGTGTTAGATTTGTTTATAATGTCAGAGAGAGTTTCAGTTAAAGATATAACTATACCGCCTCTGGCTAGTGACAGTGTTCATGCGGTACTCAGTTTATGAATGTTCCATTCAGAAAAGGTTACATGAGTTCGTGGGATGGTATCGGTTGATGGATGGGAAGCAATTAAACAATACTTAAATGATGCAATATCAGAGTGTGTCCCGAGAGTTTGAATCATAAATAGGGTGGAAGTCAAACAGATGTGTAATCTTATTAAGCAAAAGATTTGAAAGAAAGGGATGATGTGGAAAGAATACCATGTGCATAAGGATGATATCCATTATTAAAATTATAAGCAACAGGTTAGAAGAGTCACAACTGTTGCACGGAAAACTAAGCCCGAGTATGAAAAGAAACTGGGTCTGCAAGCTAAAGGTAACCCACAAAATTCTATCGACATGCTTCAAGTAAAAAAATAATGAATATGAAAGAATAACTCTTCTAAATGCAGATGGCACGAGGGTTACAGATGAAGAAGAGGTTGTTCAACTAATCAGTGCCCATTTTGCTAAAAGCTATCAACCTGGTGTAAGCGACATTGAGCTCACTGCTACCTCTTCAGTGGATGAAGAAATTTAGGTATATGAGGATGAGATATTAGATTTGTTGCACAAACTGAATAAGAATTCAGCAATAGGGACTGATGAGATATCAGCACATGTGCTAAAAGAGTGTTCAGCTGAACTGGCTATTCCTTTGACCAGGCTATTTAATATGGGTCTCAGAACAAGGAAGATTCTGCAGGTATGGAAAGAATGCTGGTAATTCCATTGCATAAGGGTGGTGCAAAGAGCAATGTATCCAACTATTGACCTATTAGTATCTCAGGAGTTGTGATGAAGATTTTGGAAAAATTGGTTAGTGCTCGCATTCAGAAATAGGTTGACAGTGAATCTTTACTTTACAATGAGCAACATGGGTTTACTAAGGGAAGGTCATGTTTTAGCAACTTGCTCACATTCCATGACAATGTTACCATTGAACTAGACAAGTGGAATGGATACACTATGATACTTTTGGATTTTGCTAAGGTTTCTGACAGAATACAGCATGGTAAAATATTGCATAAATTGGATAATATGGGTTTGGATTATAGAATATTACCATGGATAAGAGGATGGCTGACAGACAGATATCAAATAAGTGATGTGAGTCTACAAGATTTAAGGTAACCAGTGGTGTACCACAAGGATCAGCTTGGTCCACTGTTATTCAATCTATACATTAATGATATTGGGAAGGATATTTGCACTCTCTCCAATATATCAGAATCACAATGGAAACCAGGAGACCAGATCTGCACACAACAGTCCAAGTGCAGTCTTATCAATGCCTTGTAAAGAGGAAAAAAATGACATCCTTATCTTTACATGTGAACATTCGTTTCAGCAGTGCAATTATCTTTCGAGTAATTTTCAATCTTTTGCTACATAGTTCCTGAACTTCAACTTCCTATCTAATAACACTCCAAGATCCCTAGCCTCATCAATTTCTTCAAGCATAATCCCCCAATGATGGAATACTGATTATGAAGACAGACTGAGAATCTGCAGACTGCAGACACTAACAAACAGGAGTTATATGATTGAGACTTACAAATTTCTGAAAGGGTCATACAGGATTTCAGTTGATGGAATTTTTCAATTTATTGAGAGTGAGGAAAGGACAAGAGGGCATCCTTGTAAGCTGAGAATGAATGCTGTTAAGAAGGGGGTGAGGGCTAGATTTTTCTCTCATAAGGTGGCATGTGATTGGAATGGATTGTCACTGGATGTTGTGAGTGCAAGTAGTGTGAATGAATTCAAGAATAAGTATGATAGCTGGTGCGCGTAGTATGTGGCCTCCCTCGATAAGTCTCTGACTCCCTGGAGGTCTGTCTTAATAATATCGTTTCTATATATCAACATTAGTATCTGTGAAGATTTTTTGTAGAATTTCGATATATAGAAATGATATTAAGATGTAGGTTTGCATAACAGGAGGTTATACTACCAGTAGATTACATTTAGACTCAAGGAATACAAGAAAACAGAGTACAGAATTCAGAAATCCCACACAGCCAAATTTCATAGGTTTAAGCAGACTTTTGATAGGATTTTCAGAGAGAGATAGAGACTTATTAGAAACTATAGAATTCATGATTTATCTCTCTCTCTCTCTCTCACTCACACCCTGGAAGTCTCTCTTAATAATAATATTTTATGCATTCATGACATATCTAACTTTTTCTTAATTTTTTCTAAGCTACACAGTTCATCTGTGAGTTTCTTCAAATTGTCACAAATCTCCAAAAAATTTTCCAATATATTTATCGAAAAAATCCGCATATAAGTAGACCCATGCAGTTAAAACCCGTGTGGTTAATAATATATATATATATATATATATATATATATATATATATATGTAAATAAGTTTTTTTACCTTGGAAATAATGTATTAGGGTTACCAAGTAATTTTATAAACTTGGTTATTTTTACTGCTAATCCCAAGTAAGCGAACAGTTAAATTTGCGCCTGAACGTAGTTCAAGTCTAAAGGTGGTGCAACATCAGGGCAACTCATTGTAAAGGTGGGTAAAGCTCTGATCACTATTCTTAGTATTTTCCATAATGTAAAGCACATCTCACAGAGCCTTATCAACTTTACCTATACAAGTTCCTACAAGGCTCTGTATTACTAAAACCTTGGTATTTAGGGTCTAGCTACTCACTGAGAGACCTCAAAAAAGGTTGAAACCGGTCTGGGTAGTGACCCCACCCATAATGTATTGCAGTATACATCTCTTAGTGAGATGTGCTTTACATTATGGAAAATACTAAGAATAGTGATCAGATCTTTACCCACTTTACAATGAGTTGCCCTGGTGTTGCACCACCTTTAGACTTGAACTATGTTCAGGCACAAACTTGACTGTTTGCTTACTTGGGATTAGGAGTAAAAATAACCAAGTTTATAAAATTACTTGGTAACCCTAATATATACATATATACACACATCAGAAAATGATGATGATGATCATAAATTAATAATAATAAACCCAAACTTCATTTATCCTAAATCATTTTCAGAAAATGCACTACTTTTTTGTCTCAAATATGAGATTACTGACATGTATAAATACATGTTGTATTTATACATGTAAACTAAAATACTGCATACAAAAGCAATAAATTAAATATCATCACATATTAAACTAATACATTAAATAATATGTCATATTAAGCAATATATGTAGCATATCATTTTTATCAAATGTTTCTCATAAATATTTAAGTTGAGGTTATGATTAAAAAAAAGTCTGAAAAGTAATAATCTACATAGATACAGTTTCTCAAGATTCAGATTAGGTAGCATTTTAAATTCAGATTCAAATTCAGAAAACATCCACTACTTCTTATCATGACTACATCTTTCAATAAGATTTTACATGAATTTTATTCAGTAAATGAATTACCTGAGTACTTTTTCTGGCAATAACTCAGATTTTGATTTATATTTTCTGTGTTCTCTGACCTTGCTTTTAGTTTTTCCCTTTAGTCGTTGATCATGCAACACTTTTTCATTTTTCTGTTCTTTATCATGCTCTTCTTTTACTTGATGTAATCTGAAAAAAAAAAAAAAAAATTAAAATAAAAATTGTATTAAGAATTGTGATTCCATCTACAAATGGGCAAGTAAAACAATATACATGTGTATACACACACACACACACACACACACACACACAGGTAACCCTCATATAACGCAGTACTTATACAATGCGGTTTCGATATAACATGGTCTACAAATTGTAGTAACCCTTGTCAAATGCAGTACTAATACAATGCAGCTTTGATATAAGATGGTCTACAAACTGTAGTAACCCTTTATCTTTTCATATATTTTTCAACGTGCGACTAAAAAATCAAATTTTATCTTTGTTAAATTTGCATCTGCCTGAATTGCGCAAGTAGTTATAAGTAGCAAATTTATATTAGGGGAAATACCCTTTAGCACACATGTACGTCAATTGTTTACCGTATAAAGTATTTATCGTTGAAAATTGTCTTCATTTTCTGCCAGGAAAATGCATTAAAAATGTGTTAATCTCAAGCTGAGCACTTTATTTTTTGGTGAGTTACATACAATATATAATGCTTTTTTTATGCAAAAAAAAATTTTTTTATAGTAATGGCCACTAAATGAGATAGCCAAAGATTATGGTATGATATATCAACAGAAAAATCAAAAACTATGGCCTTTAAAGAACAGGTGAATTCATTTAACTACCTAGGATGTATGATCACATATGAAAATGAAAAAGATATAAACCTAAAAATTGCAAAATATTTAAAAATGACAGGTGTAATTAACTCTATATATAAACCAAACCTAGTTCAAAAACAAACCAGACTAAAAGTATACAATATACTAGCCCTACCAGTCTTATTGTATGGAAGTGAAATCTGTACAATAAAACAAAAAGACAAATGAAGATTAATAACAGCAGAAATGAAGTTTATGAGAAAAACTGCAAAGTATACTCTATTTGATCACAAAAGAAACAAAGAAATTATGAAAGAATTAAACCAAGAATCAGTAACAGAAAAAATTAAAAAATATAAACATAAATGGATGGAACACATTCAAAGAATGAAAATAGATAGATTACCAAACCAAGCCTTAAAGTACAAGCCATTAGAAAAAAGAAAACCAAGACGTCCTCTTAAAAGATTCAACGATGACTTCTAAGGCTAGAACAGGCCACGCTAGGCCTAAATCCTTGATATGCATGATGATGATGAATGGCCACTTAGAGCACTTTTGCGATATACGCATTTGTTAATACGGATAAACCCACCCACTGTAAATTGCCATAACAATTGAACAAGACTGAAGATACATTCGGTTTCAATCAGCACATGAGACTCAACCTTCGCGAACTTCTTCATAAGTGTGCTCCAATCTCTTCAATAGTGAATTAATTAGTTCAATGAACAATAGGGAAATGGAATTTCTAGAATTCTTGAGGGACAAATGTCTTAGGCAACATGTAACAGAGGGAACAAGAGATTCAAGAGTTTTGGATTTGGTTATAGCATCAGAAGAGTTGATAATAACCAAGTTGACATCTCTCCCACCAATTGGAGAGAGTGACCATATGGTTTTGACTTGGAAAATGAATAGGCAGGAGTATCAAAGAGACGGGAACTTATGTGGAATTATAAAGCAGGTGATTATAATAGTCTTAGACGTCAACTTCGGGATGTTTCATGGAGAGAGGAATTGGAAGGCCGGGATATCATTAGTGCTCGAGAAATTGTGAAGGAATATCTGTTAGCAGCAATAGTAAGCTGTATACCACGAGTGAAGAAGAGGACACAATTTGGAGTAAAGTGGATGACAAACAATATTAAACAGGAATTGCTTGCGGAAAAGAGGCTATGGAAGAGATATAAGGAGACAGGTGAAGAGAGGATGCATGAAGAATATAAGACACAGGCCAGAAGAGTGACTAGTGTGGTACGGAAAGCGAAACTGGAATATGAGAGGAGGTTGGTCCTAAGATCCAAAGAAAATCCTAGGGAATTTTTTAGCTATGTGGCCAGTAGGAGGAGAAATGACTGTGGAAGAATGATATTGGGATAAAAATGGGAATAGAGTGACTGATGCAGAGGACATAGTGGAATTGTTCAATGAACACTTTATTGGAGTATTTCATCCTAGAGGAGTCAGTTTTAATGCTAGAGGGATAGGGCTGGTTCGAGGTTTAGAGGTACAGGAGGAGAGTGTTTCAGATACTGAGTACTCTGGATGTCAGTAAAGTTTTGGGACTGGATGGTATTTCACCACGAGTTTTGAGAGAATGTGCCAGGGAACTGACAGTGCCTTTAACTTGGCTTTTCAATGAAAGTCTGGCTTCGGCAAAGGTGCCCAGGGAATGGAAGGAAGGTAAGATAGTGCCATTGCATAAGGGTGGTAACAAACTGGAAGTGTCTATTATAGGCCAGTCTGTGTGTCATCAGTAGTTGTTAAGACCTTGGAGAAAGCAGTGAGGGACCGTATACAGCATTGGGCAGATGAGGGTAATGTTATCTGTGAGAGTCAACATGGATTTGTGAAGGGGCACTCTTGTTTTAGCAATATGCTAGCCTTTTATAATAAAGTTACAAGAACATTAGATGAGAGAAAGGCATATACTGCAATTTTCTTAGACTTAGCGAAGGCATTTGACAGGGTGCCACATGATAAGCCGATATTTAAGTTGCAGCACATGGGTCTGGATGTCAGATTGGTCAACTGGATTCAGGATTGGCTGTCTGATAGGTATCAGAGAGTTGTGTATGGTGGAGCAGTTTCAAGGAGGCAGAGGGTTACAAGTGGGGTCCCACAGGGCTCAGTACTAGGACCTATATTGTTTAACCTTTATATAAATGACATTGCCAGTGGATTGCAAGGGGATATTCAGTAGTTTGCGGATGATGTGAAGCTGGGAAGGATTATTAGTAATAGTGCAGATGTGGTAGCCCTGCAAGAGGATTTAAATAAGCTAGATAGATGGGCAAATGAATGGGGGTGTCAGTTTAATGCAGCAAAATGTAAGGTCTTGAGGTTTGGGAAACATCGATGGGATGCTGCATACTCTATGGGAGGAGTTATACTGGAGGAAGTAGAGGAGACAAGAGATCTGGGGTTGATGATTGATAGAAACCAGAAGTTTAGGGGACATATTGCAAAGGTGGTGAAGGTAACACAGAGAATTGCTGCAATTATGAGAAGGACACTGACCTGTAGAGATAAGAGGGTTATCATTCCGTTGTATAAGTCTCTGATCAGACCACACTTGGACTATTGTTCTCAGATTTCGTCCCCAGGATTTGAAGGGGATAAATTAACTGTGGAAAGGATACAAAGACGGATGACAAAGATGGTTTCAGGACTGTAGAAGGATAGTTATGAGGATCGGCTGAGGGAATGTGGACTGCAGAGTTTGGTGGATAGAAGAAGGAGAGATGATATGATTGAGACTTTTAAACTGTTGAGAGGTGGTTACAGGTTGACACTGGGGAGTTCTTTCGCTTGGTTGAACAGCGGGAAGGAGTGATGACAAGAGGCCATCCTTGGAAGTTACGAAAGGAAACTGTGAGCAAGAGGGTAAGGAGTGGTTTCTTTGCGTGGAGGGTGGTTGAACCGTGGAATGCATTGCCTGATGGAGTGGTGGGAGCGAGAACGGTCAATGAGTTTAAAGAGTGGTATGATAGACTTTGTGTTTCTTAGGGGGGACCTCCCCTTGATGAGTCTTGACAGACTTTATGTTCTTAGGAAGGACCTCCCACGATGAGTCTTTTGACTCCATGGAGGCCTGAATAATAATAATAATAATAATAATTAATTGATGGGGAAATAGATTTAAATGAAGAGGAACTGCTACAATTAATAGATGACGTCGAACCAAATGACGGGGAAAGTTCTGCCAAAGATTCTGATTCTGATGAATTCATCAGAATCAGAATCTTTGGCAGAACTTTCCAGAACTTTGGCAGAACTTTGGCAGAACATTAAAGAATTCAGTTTAAAAAAAAAAAATTAGCAGAAGGATTGGACTTGGCAAGAAAGTTATTTTATAGATAATGATCTCTCAATGGAGCGGTCCGGAAAATTCACGAGACAATTGGATATTTGTTTAGCTCTGTATTATGCATTTAATAAAAAAATTGCATCATAGTGATAAGCAAGGTCTTATTATTGACTTCTTGATAACTAAACCAGCCGAAGTATGCAATGAGAATTATACTAATGATGTCCAAGAGATTTCAAGTGATGACGACATCTGGCCACTCATAAATAAAGAACATCTATGACATATTAGGTTTGAAGAGAGTGATGATGATTAAAATATACACTTTATTTTATTTTGCTAAAATATTTATGTATTATGTACTATGAATGTATTTCTAATATGAAAAATGGAGGTGTAAGTCTACCCAAGAATTAATTGCATGTTTTCACAGCAATTAATTTCCCTAATTATACTCATCTCTCCTTGGAGAATGATAAGCAGATCACTGTGCAAGAAATGTGTAACAGTGGGACTAGTATGAATTGTAGCATGCAACACACAGACTAAAGTCCTAATTAGGCACCATCTAGGTTAAAAAAAAAAAAAAATATTAATTTGGTCTTAGGATGACTCTCTCCCAAATCTTTGGTAGATTTATACAGCCATACTTGCTGAGGTTTGGAGTATTTTTCAGGGCTTCTGTTGATTCCAGGAACAACCTCTCTGACTTGTAAAAGGTACAAGTCAGTACCATCTGTGCAGTACTTTTGTTTTTTTTTCCAATTGATCCTGTGTGCAGGGATATCCAAAGCATGGTCTGCCAGACCAGACTTGCCATAGCAAAAGTGCCGGATATATTTTTTGTGTTCACCGAGGCAGATGTCCACAGTTCTTCCTGTCTGTCCATAGTAGATAGACTCGATGACAGGAACAGGGCACTTCATAGACTCCTGGATGCGATAAAGGAGAGAATCTGACCTTAGGTGAACGGATGAGAGTTGGCAATTTCACATAAGGTTTAAATACAGTGCAAACAAAGTAAACCCGGAACTATGGGATATCCTGGATAGCATCTCCGACTCTACAGCCAACCAAGAACTTGCCAAAGTTAAAAACCGGGCACCAGAAGAAATTTAATATCCTCCAAAAATGCATTGCTATGCAGCGGCCACAATTACATCAAGATGGTGTCGCTGTGAACTTATCAGTGGTAACCTTAACCACAAGTGCGTTAAGTCAGGGACACAATTTTGCCGTTACTCCCTAAAGAAGTTCCAAAAGCCAAAATAATGGCTTCCGTTGAACGTGGGATATATGATTTACCTCCAGCAATAGCCAATAATATTCAATTAGATGTGGCCAACATCCTAATCCATTCTAAGCCTCCCAAAAATAATATCCCACACAAAGAAATCTTGGCTCAAAAAGAGCTAAGCAATAAAAGCCACATTACCATAACCATATCAGACAAAGGAAAAGCAACTGTAGTGATGGATACAACAGAATATGAAAACAAAATGCACGCACTTCTCCAAGACCAGTCAACATATCAAATTATATATAGAGATCCCACCAACTCACAAAAGAATAAGGTGTGCAAGTTATTGAACAAAGTCACTTCCTGGCCAAAAGAAACAGTCAACAAACTCAAACCCCTCCACGTTCAAACACCCAGGATATATGGAGCTCTAAAAATTCACAAACAAGGTACACCTTTATGCCCTATTGTAGATAGTATAAATAGTCCCAAATATAAACTTGCGAAACATTTAGTCAAACTACTAGCCCTCTTTTGTTAAAAATTCTACCCACCTAAAAAGTATTTTAGAAAACCATACCTTAAAAAGTTCAGACGTAATAGTGAGTTTTGATATCACCTCATTATTCACCAATGCACCATTAACTGAAACTCTTAACTTACTAAATTAACAATTTCCCCCTGGTATATTTCAGCTATTTAAATTCACAGTACAGGCAGGTTAATTTACATGGAAAAGGAAAATATACAAACAATTAGATGGAACAGCTATGGGATTCCCCCCTTCTCTCCCCCCCCAGCCAACTTCTACATAGAACATCTGGAAAAGCTAGCTATCAACACAGCCACTCTCAAACCTAGTCTCTGGCTACGCTATGTTGATGATGTGTCTGCTATTTGGCCACATGGCCCAGACACATTGAATACATTTTTAGTGCATCTAAATAGCCAACACACTAAAATACACTTTACAATGGAACTAGTAGCCAATGACTGTCTACCCTTCCTGGACACACTTATCACGTCCTCTAGAAGGCACCTTATCATTCTCAGTTTATAGAAACCCACACATACAGGGAGATATTTACACAAACAATCACACCATCACCCTTCTCAACAATAGGGTATCTTAAAAACACTAACCATAGAGCTAGAGCAATTTGTTCCAATGACATTGCTCTCACTGCTGAACTTTCTCACCTGTGTCACACCTTCCTGACCAATGACTATAATCCCCATAAGATAGATAAAATGCTAAATGCTCCCCAAAAATCCCCCACCCCACTATCTATCACAGAAGACTACAACAAAACTATCACCATCCCATACATTAAAGGCACATCTGAAAAGATATCTAGGGTGCTTAACAAACACCAATTACACAATGTATTTAAACCTTATGTGAAATTGGCAACTCTCATCCATTCACCTAAGGACAGATTCTATCCTTTATCGCATCCAGGAATCTATGAAGTACTCTGTTCCTGTCATCAAGCCTACTATGCGTAGACAGGAAGAACTGTCAACATCCGCCTTGGTGAACACAAAAAATATATCCGGCAACTTTCGCTATGGCAAGTCGGGTCTGGCAGACCATGCTTTGGATACCCCTGCACACAGGATCAATTGGAAAAAAACGAAAGTACTGCACAGAAGCTTTTACAAGTCAGAGAGGTTGTTTTTGGAATCAACAGAAGCCCTGAAACATACTCCAAACCTCAACAAGTATGGCTGTATAAATCTACCAAAGATTTGGGAAACAGTCATCCTAAGACCAAATTAATATGTGTTTTTTTTAAACTTAGATGGCACCTAATTAGGACTTTAGACTTTGTGTTGCACACTACAATTACTCATACTAATCCGACAGTTACACTGGATTGCAGTTGTCTCGCTACTGTAACAAACTTTGTTTGTATGCTCTGAAGATGCTGGATATAATACCAGCGAAATATTAGCGTTTAAGTTAATAAATAGTTATTTTCTTATCAATCTGTGTTTGCATCTATACCATTAAAATCCAATCAACAGAGAAAAATCTAGCTCTCACCCATTTCTTGATGGGATTCATTGTCAGCTTCCAAGGATATCCTCTTGTCCTTTCCCCACCCTCCAAAAAATAAAAAATTCCATCAATTGAAATCCTGTATGACATTTTCAGAAGTTTTGTAAGTCTCAATCATATCATCCCTCTTTCTCCTGTTTTCTAGTGTCTGCAGTCTACAAATTCTCAATCTGTCTTCAAAATCACCATTCCACCATCCTAATATCATTTCGAAGACTCTCTCAGTGTATCCTGATATTTCTTTGCACTCTATCCACTGTATCAAAATCACCAAGGAAACAAAGAGACCAGACCTCTGCACAATAGTCCAAGGTCTTATAAGGCCTTGCAAAGAAGCAAAATGACATTGTTATCTTTACATGTCAAATTTAATTTCAACATTGCAATTATCCTCTGAGTTACATTTGCAATCTTTACTATATGGCCCTTGAACGTTAACTTGCAATCTACTAAAACTCCAAGATCCCTAGCCTGATCTGTTTCTTCTAGCAAAATCCCACCAATGTCAGCTAGATGGGTTTGAAAGCAGCAGTTCTCGTTTGATCACTGAAGTTAAGCAAACCTGAGCCCAGTTAGTACTTGGAAGAGAGACCATCTGGGAACCCTGGGTGCTGCTGGCATTAATTATTTGCTGGCCTGGTTGGCTGAGTGGTTAGTGTATCCACTCTCCAGCCAAAATGCTATGGGCTCAAATCCCACTGTGGGCATGGATGTTTGTGATTGTCTGTGAAAATACTAATGGTGGTGGTTGGCAGTAGATCGCGTTGGTGTAGATGATGAAGATAGTTGTGGTTGGTGGAGTTGAGAGTTGAAGAGTAGGTGTCCTCCCTCGATGGGTCTTTGGACTTCCTGGAGGTGTTACATAATAATAATAATAATAATAATATGACAAGGGATATCTAATCTGACCAAAGTGCATGAGTTTACATTTGCTAACATTGAACTGACAGTCACTTTCCCATACTCACAATTTTAGCCTGTTCAAATCATTCTTCAAACAATTCTGTATATCAGCTGGAGTCCTGATTACCCTGCCTATCTTTCCTTCATTAGCAAACAGCTGTATGTCAACTGACAAATCTTCCAAATGTCATTAATGTACAGATTGAATAACAGTGAGCCAAAGAATTGATCCTTGTAGTATACCACTGGTTACATTAAATATTGCAGACTCACAACCACATACCACATTTTCCATCTGGCAGCCAGCCATCCTCTTATCCATGCTAATATTTTATAAACTAATCTCATATTCTCCAATTTATACAACAGTCTATTCCATGCTGTTTTCGGTCAAACTCCTTAGCAAAATGTCTCGTGAATGAGATGACAAGTATGAAAGATGAGAGTAGGCAAATCGAAGAGATGAATGCAAGGCGAATCACAGGAGGAATGAGAGAGAGTTATGGGAATGATAGAAGAGGAGAGAACAGAAACAGTAGAAGAGAGGGAATGAGAAAGTGTTATGGAAATGATAGAAGAGGGGAGAATGGAAACAGTCAGAGAGAGGAAATGAGAAGAATGTGAGGGAGTGCTGGAACCAGGGACAGAGTGATGCCAGGACAGTAGGTAAGTGGGGGGGGGGGGGAAACACAGAGTGAAAGAGTTAGAGGGGAGAGAGAGAGAGAGAGAGAGTGATAGATGCAGGTGAGCAATCAAGGAACAGAGCGATAAGAGCTGTGATGTATGGAGACTTGATGATCCATGGTGTGCAAGATAGGATGCAAAAGGAGTGGCATCCTGTCTGGAGAAACGATAGAGTGTGTGGCTATGGCAATTAAGTAAGGTGAAAGGGTGGATGAGATGATTGTGATGGTGGGCATGAATGATTTGAGAGGCAATGTAAATCGGGTGGCGAAAGACCTGAGATTCTTGCTTGAGGATGTACAAAAGAAAACAGAGAGAGGAAAGATTGTGTGTGTGTTGCCCAGGTATGATAGTGACGAACTGAGCAGAAGAGCAGTAATGCTGAATAATATAATACCTAGAATGTGTCAGAAGAGAGGATTAGAATATGTGGATGCTTGAAGGGCATTTGAGGATAGAAAGGAACTGTATGCGAGAGACTGCTTGCATCTGGAGAGATTGCTGTTTTCTGAACGAGTCAGTGCGTCAATGAGCGAGTCGGTGTGCAGCGACACCAATGGTTTTGAAAGCATATGGTGTGAAGTGGAGGTGGGCAAGACAGGATATTTAGTTTGGTGTTGCTACAAACCAAGGAGTACAGAGGGTGGGGAGCAGGAGATGTTTAGGTAGTTGAGCTTGGCAAGTGCAAGAAGAATGATTGTTATAGGAGATTTTAACTACAGCAGTATAAACTGGGAAGAGAAAAATGCATGTAGTAATAAGGGAATGGAATTTCTAGAATTTTTGAGGAACAAATGTCTTACACAACATGTTCTAGAGGGAACAAGAGGTTCAAGAGCTTTGGATTTGGTCATAGCATCAGAAGAGCTGATAACAACTTAGATGACATTCCCCCCCCCCCAAGTTTGAGAGAGTGACCATGTGGTTTTGACTTGGAAGATGAATAGACATGCAGGAGTATCAAAGAAAAGGGAATGTATATTGAATTATAAGGCAGGTGATTATAACAGTCTTAGATATCAATTTCGGTAAGTTCCATGGAGGACAGAATTGGAAGGCCAGAATGTCATTAGTGCTTTGAAATTTGTGAAGGAATATTTGTTAGCAGCAATAGTAAGCTGTATTCCACGAGTGAAGAAGCCGGACACAATTTGGTGTAAAGTAGATGACAAACAATATCAAACAGAAACTGCAGGTGAAAAAGAGATTATGGAAGAGATATAAGGAGAGGGTGGAGAGCAGATGTATGAAGAATATAAGACTCAGGCCAGGAGAGTGACTAGTATGACGAGGAAGGCAAAACTGGAATATGAGAAGAGATTGGCATTAAGATCCAAAGAAAATCCTAGGGAGTTTTTTAGCTATGCGGCCAGTAGGAGGAGAAATGATTGTAGAAGAATGACATTGTGGGATAAAAATGAGAATAGAGTGACTGATGCAGAGGACATAGTGGAGTTGTTCAATGAGCACTTTATTGGAGTATTTCATCCTGGAGAAGAAGGTTTTAATACTAGAGGGATAGGGCAGGTTCGAGGTATACAGGTGCAAGAAGAGAATGTGTTCCAAATACTGAGTACTCTGGATATCAGTAAAGCTGTTGGACTGGATGGTATTTCACCATGGATTTTGAGAGAATGTGCTAAAGAACTAAAAGTTCCTTTGATCTGGCTTTTCAATGAAAGTCTGGCTACAGGAAAGGAAGGAAGGTAAGAAGGCCTAATTATATATGCCAATTTGTGTGTATCAGTAGTTGTTAAGGTCTTGGAGAAATTAGTGAGGGACTACATACAGTGTTAGGCAGATCAGGGTAATGTTATCTGTGAATATCAACATGGATTTTTTAAGGGGGACTCTTGCTTTAGTAATATGATTGCCTTTTATAATAAATTGACAAGAGCAGTTGATGAGGGAAAGTCATATATTGCCATTTGACAGGGTGCCACATGATAAGCTGATATTTAAGTTGTAGTGCATGGATTTAGATGTTGGGTTAGTCAACAGGATTCAGGATTGGCTGTCTGATATGTATCAGGGAGTTGTGTATGGTGGGGCAATATCAAGGAAGCAGGTTACAAGTGGGGTTCCACAGGGCTCACTACTAGGACCTGTATTGTTTAACCTTTATATCAATGATATTGTCAATGGATTGCAAGGGGATATTCAGTTGTTTGCAGATGATGTGAAGCTGGGAAAGGTTATTAGTAACAGTGCAGACGTGGCGGCCGTGCAAGAGGATTTGAATAAACTATACAGATGGGCAAATGAATGAGGGTTTCAGTTTAATGCAGCAAAATGTAAAGTCTTGAAGTTTGGGATACATAGATGGGAGGCTGCATACTCAATTCGAGGAGCTGTACTGCAGGAAGTAGGGGAGACAAGAGATCTGGGGGGGGGGGGGGACGATTGATAGAAAACTGAAATTCAGGGGACATACTGCAAAGGTGGTGAAGGCAACCCCAGAGGACTGCTGCAATACTGAGAAGGACACTGACCTGCAGGGAAGAACAGTCATCATTCCATTGTATAAGACCCTGATCAGGCCACACTTAGACTATTGTTCTCATATTTGGTCCCCAGGATTTGAAGGTGATAAATTAACTGTGGAAAGGGTGCAGAGTTGGATAACAAAAGATGGTTTCAGGACTGTGCAATATTAGTTATGAGGATTGGCTGGGGGAATGTGGACTGCAGAGTTTGGTGGATAGAAGAAGGAGAGGTGATATGAGCGAGACTTTTAAGCTGTTGAGAGGCAGTTAACATGCAGACCCTATGGAGTTCTTTCACTTGGTGGAGCAGCGAGAAGGAGCGATAACAAGGGGTCATCCCTGGAAGTTACGAAAGGAAGCTGTGAGGAAGGTTGTAAGGAGTGGTTTCTTTGCGTGGAGGATGGTGGAACTGTGGAATGCACTGCCTGATAGAGTGGTGAGATCAGGAACAGTCAATGAGTTCAAGGAGTGGTATGAGAGACTTTGTGTTTTCTAGGAAGGACATCCTAGGATGAGTCTCTTGGAGACCTGGATAATAATAATAATAATAAAAATCCAAAAGCATCATGGTGTGCCCATTCCCCTTGTCTAACTCAATGGTACCATTATTATAGAATTATGAGCACACTGCTAAAACATGACCTTCCCTTAATAAACATATGCTGTTCATTGCAAAGTAGACATTTCTGTCAACCATCCATTGCTGAATGCAAATCCTAACCAACTTTTCCAAATCTTCAACACCAATCCAGAAATACTAATAGGCCAATAGTTGGATACATCAGTCTGTGTACTACCCTTGTGCAATGGGATTACCATATATTCTTTCCACTCCTGTGGAATCTTCTGAGACTCGAATTATATAGCCTGGTCAAAGGAATGGCCAGTTCAGCTGACACTCTTTTAGCATCTGTGCTGATATCCCATCAATCCATATTGCTGAATTCTTATTCAGTTTGTGCAACAACTCTAATACATCCTCCTCATACACCTGAATTTCTTCATTCAGTGAAGAGGTAGCAGTGAGCACAATGTTGTACGATAGTTTTTAACAAAATGGACTCATTTGCTGAACATCTTCTGCATCTGTCACCCTTGCACCACGTGCATTCAGTACAGTTATTCTTTCATATTCATTCTTTCTTTTACTCACAGCATAAAGATGGAATTTTTTTGGGTTGTCTTTAGCTTGCAGAGCCAATTGTTTTCATGCCTCAGGGTTAGTTTACTGTACAATACTTGTGACTCTTCTGGCCTGCTACTTATAATTTTCATAATGGACATCATTCTTTTTTTATGAATCTCTTGCTTGACAAGATTATACATCCATTTCATTCCTACTCTATTTATTCATCGAACTTAGGGACACATTGTGATACTGCATCATTTAAGTATTTTTTAAACATTGCACATGCATTGTCAATATCCTTCCCATCCAACAACTGATACCATGCTGCAGAATCCAGCATACTCCTCAGTTGGTCCTAATTTCCTGTTTTGTAGTTCAGCATGTAACCTTTTTCTGATTGGAATATTCATAAACTTACACTTCCCAAGTATGTACCGCATGGTCACTGTCACCATCCAGAGGCAGAACAGTCATCTTTAACTGAAACCCCTCTAACAATATATTCAAATCTAACGCTCTTTGACCTCGAGTTCCTTCTGTCACATGCTGAACGAGGAAGATGGCTCACAACAGCTCAATAAATTATACATGGTTTTACTGCTACCCAATCAATGTTTGGATAATTAAAGTCCCCCATTATGATTACTCTTTTTGCATTTCTTTGTCACTAGCAACCAATCCAATTGGTCTGTAACAACACCCACTATGTATTTGATCTTGTTAATCTCTACCACACACCAGATGGTATCAAACTCGCTGCTACCTGAAAAACCATTACTATTACTGCAGTCATAGGTCTCACCTTTAGAAATTTCAAGTCATCTAATATTATTAGCAGCACACTTTCTCATTTTTTCACTGCCAACTTTCTCACTGGTCACTCACTATGTGTCATAGTGGACTGTTTACTCTCCACAGATTTCCCCACCAATGCAGGAGTACCCCAGGGTTCTGTTCTTTCACCCATTTTCTTCTTCTTGTATATAAATGACCTGCTCTCACAGACTTCCAATCCTATCCATAGCTTTGCCAATAACAATACGCTCCATTCTTTCTTTTCATTCAACAAACCTTGAAGTGTTCAAGTATTAGAATCTTCATGATCTACCACAACCAGGAACCTGAACTTAGATCTCCTAGCTATATCCCAGTGGGGCAAGGACAACCTTGTAAATTTCAATGCCACCAAAACTCAGTTCTGTCTGATCTCTCGCAAGAAAGAGCTCACATCCCTCTTCGTTACTAAGAAGAGAGATCGGATCTCTCTTCTTAGTAAAGAAGAGAAATCCAATCGTGCTTGGATCAGATTTCTCATGTACTTCCACAAGAGAATCCACATTTCAACTATAGCTTCTTCAGCTGCCAAAAAAACTTTTCACACAAGACATTACTTCCCACCTGCTAACGCTATACAAAGTCCAAATCCTCCCAGCCATTGGAATATTGCTCCCATATTTGGGGTGGTGCACCAAAATTCTCTTTAAGATTTCTTGATTCTATCCAGAAGAGGGCAATCCCTCTAATTAATGATCCCTCTCTCACATACCCACTTAAATTCCCTCTCGCTCTCTTACAGACACTCAGTTTCTGCTTTATACCTCTTCTACAGATACTTTCATGGACAGTGCTCTGCTGAAATGGCCACTATTATTCTTCCAGTCTCCTCCAAAATAATTAAAACAAGAGGCACTGCTAACCAACATCCTTTTACAGTCCATCTTGAAACTCACCGAACGAACTTCACTGCCTCCTCGTTCATTCCATCAACTATTGTCCTTTGGAACTATATCTCCCACTCTGCCTTCCCCAAAGTCAGTTGTTCAAGTAAAATGAAAACAGATTCTTCCCTTCTTCTATTCCTTTTGCCCCCCCCCCAGCACTAATGTACTATAGGTCTTGTGGACTTTCATGTGTGGATCAAATTAAAAAAAAAAAACTCCTTTTCCTATCCTGTCTTATCCTTTCTAAAAATGCTGTACCCTTTACACTTGATACCAGTTAGTATGCCTGCTTTTGATAGCCAGGTCTCACTAATGCCTGCAATATGAGATCCCAATGTATTGACCAAGACAACAAATTCTATCCTCTAGTTTCTGATACTCCTAGCACTCATGCACAGACATAATAAGTTACCTGCATGCTTTTTTGTATACTCTTATCTGTAGTCTGTGTGACACAATTGTACAACTTGCAGATCTCTGTTCATATCTAGTGCAGACAGTTTTGCACATGCTTGATAAGTATGAACCAGAAAAACACATAATAATTCTCTCCTCATATTTATTTCCATAATAATACCTATTCCCATCATTAGCACAGTTACTTAACAATATAGCTCTTACACTTAGATTCTCACCATTGCTCCCATCACAATTTAGTTTCCCTGACTCTCTCTGTGTTAGGTCTCATACCAGTGATCAGTTTTTCAAAACTCTTGATACCAAACGCATTCAAATGTCGACCTTCCCTCTTATACAAATCTAATCTTCTCTCAAACTAACTCCATACATCCAAAAACTTGCATCCATTACTTCTACACAGACTACACAATGAATCGTTTGCCAACAAAGCCATTACTCTTAATTCATTTTTATAATATCCAAGTAATATACTTACTATTTTTACTTTCTCATTCTTCACTATTGCTTCATCCAACATCAACAACTATACAAGGGGGTCACCCAAAAATAACTGGAATTATTATTTTTTTTAATTTTTATTAAAGTTTATAATACCATATTCTAGTCTCCTTCAAAGTACTCTCCATGTGAGTCAATGCACTTGTCCAATGTTTTTTCCGCTTCTAGAAATAGTTCTGGAATTGTGTTTATGGCCTCCAGCAATCTTTCACTTTGTCCACATCAATGAACTGCTGCTCTTTCATGGTTTTCTTTATCCATGGGAGAAAAAAAAAAGTCCCATGGAGGGAGATCAGGCGAGTAGGGATGTTTTCATCATTTCTGCTTGTTGAAGGTCTGCCAGATTGTGGTTGATCTTCAACTAACTTGTTCCCATTTCTGAAATGGGAAAACCACTCACAGACATGCATTTTACTTTAAAGCATGTGGTCCTTAAAGGCTTTCCAAAGCATAACAACTGTTTCGGCTGCAGTTTTACACAAAATTTCATGCACATCATCTGTTCTTTGTGGTCAGCCATCACAAAATTGCCAAACTTGCTTGTAAGCACTAACAAAAAAAGAGCAGCCAGAATAATGAACCAGATTGCACAGGATGATGCCACTTGCCAGACTGGTGTAAAAAACTGCACACTCACGATGCCTAGTGACATCATTTATAACTAAAAAATGTTCATGCATCAAGTTCAGATTCTGGTTATTTTTGGTTATCCCCCCCCCTCGTATATATACATAGGAGAAAGAGCCATTCAATGTTGAGTCACTCACTACTCATTTTGATAATGCATTCCACTCAATCACCATATGTAAAGCAAAAAATCTATTTTTTTACTTCTTTACTCATGACTTTTGTACAGTTTCCAGGATGACCTCTCGTTCTTGCTTCACCCATTATTCTATGATATAATTCCCTTTTATCTATATGATAGGCTCCTCTCTGCAACTTATATGTCTTAATCATATCATCCCTGCTCCTCCTTGTCAAGCTCTGAAGACTCAACATTCCAGTCATGAGACAGTCTCAGTTATTCACCTCTGCACTCTCTGTAATGTTTTGTTGTGTCCCAATTTACGATTTCTACTCTAATCTTACAAATTCCTTTTATCTATATTCTTCTAACTTCTATGCCCGAGATTTTACCAAAACTTATACCAATATCTAAGTTATTGCTCCCCGTAGTACCCCTAATATTTGTATTTATACTGCGCCTTTTGGGATATTTAGTTTAGGATATTACATACATAAACAAGGAGAAAGAACTCAAATATATCTGAAAGTGTAACTATTGCAGTCGTGACACTTAACTCGATTCTCAACTTAAATTTTCCACGTGACTAAGTACAATATTTTCAAGTGGTTATCAACTGCACCATTTATGTTGTCATAAATAGGAAGAAAGTCAATCTCGAATATATCTCTTAGTATTTAAATATTATTGCAGTAGTGACTCTTAATCTCTTTCCTCAACATTAAATTTCCCGCGTGATTAGGTACCATGATTTTAAGCGGTGCAATGGATTAGCAATATCAGACAACTCTTTTATCATTGAACAAAAGTTTTATTAAGTTTCTAAACATGGTACAATTCAAATACTAAACTAAAATACTTATAGACTAACATTAAATCATTACAAGCAATATGGCTATTTGTGATTATGCTGCCATACACATTAACTCATAAATTCACCTGATGTGAACAAATTAGATCAATTCACACTATCTGATTATTAATACTGAAGTAGATTAACAAATCATTCACTGCTAACACATACTTGTGACATTTCAATTATTTTATACATTACATTAGGCATTCAATTCTTAGGATACGTAATTACTTAATTCACACTATTCCGTTATACCGTTATTTGCACTAACACACAATTATGTCATTTAAATATCTTGTGCAATATAATAGACATGCAAAAATACCTTAGGACTCTTAATCATTCACAAATCTTTAACACTAGTCAATCTACACATAACACATTCTATCATATACTAAAGTCCTAGTATAACTTCAACAGTTCTATATTGGAATCACGATACTTTTCACAGACAAATTTCTAGCTAACATAAGTTATGATTTACAGTACCTTTCTTGAGCTTTTCGTATGGGCCTTTATTCTTTTCCAAACGAACCTTTTGTATAACTTCTCGTAATTCTGGAACACTTTAACACACATATATTTGCTCTACTATCAGCAACGAGGACATCGATCTCTTTACAGCTTTCTGCTTTGCGTAGATATCACTAGTGTTGAAACGAAGAAGATCCCTCCTTTTCTAGGACTCTATGGCAATTTTTCCTTTGCTTCCTACTCGGGAAAACGGGAATCGAAATCCCGCTCACTTTCGTTTCCGTGTTGTGACGAGGAGATATCACCCCTGTTGTCACTCAGGAAAACCCCGTGAACTCCACCGGAACCAAAACCAAACTCCAAGGCCAAAAGCGACTATCCAAAAAAAGTCCCCCCAGGGGGTTACCAACCCTTTTATAGCTGCTCTCCTAACGGCACCTTTTCTTACTTCCTTTCTCCTCCTTCTACTTGTTTTTTAATCATCGACCAATTAAGGTGGCATTTTCTCGCCAAACATCAATTGATTGGCAAGCCCGTTCTCAATGTTCCAATCCGGGGATCGGCCCTAAGCGATAGCTTTGCTTTTCTTGTGCTAGCCTGACTTAATCCCCTTTCAAACCTTTTCTATGAATTCTACTTAATAACTTAATCTCTCACATAACGTATTTTATGACTCACCCCTTTCTACTTATTTACTTAACTCTCTCGTTTTTAATCGTATTACAATATTAATCTATACTTTCCTTTGTTAGCTACTTATTTAGTTAGAATTCCTTATTTTAAGTCATATTACAATATTAATACATTCCTTCCTTTATCAGCTACTTTAACAACAACCCTTACGTTTTATACATATTACTGGATGCAAGAAATTTTCCATTAAATAATTCATTTTTTATGCAGGGGTTTTAATTTATGATATTTATTCTTCATGTTACACCATGATGGCTGAGAATACTATATTCCTAAGATATCAGGTGTAACAGTTTCCTTAGCAATATAGCTAGGTGACTAGATCTATTGCACAGAAATCCAAATGAGGCCTAATTAGCATCTTTTATAGTGAAACTATTACCTCCTTATCTGTACTTCAGTGTTCTTCACGTTAGAGCAGCAATTTTCTGGGTAACACTTACAGCTTTATAACTTTTGTGATATGTTCCCTGAACTTCAGTTTCTATCTTGCTTATTCCATCCATTAAAGCACAGTTTCCCCAACATGGTAAATCTCATTCTAACTTCTCTGGACAAAGCGCATAACTTTACACTTACCAACACTGAAATTACATCTCCATTCTTTAGCTCAAAGCACCAACCTATTCAAATCCTCTTGTAACAAGAACACATCAGAACTTCCTGACATTATTCTTCCTAATTTAGCATAATCAGCAAACAACTGAATATCTCCTTTCACACTGTGAACTATATCACTGATATACAAGTTAAACAACAGTAGTCACAAAACAGAACAGAACACTATGATACCTCACTTTCCATTTTTTAGACACTGCACCTCCATACACAAATTGCTCGCTTGTCAGTCAGCCATCCTGGTAACCCAGCTACTAAAAGACTATTAATCAACATCCTGCCCAATTTCAACAGGTGTTTATCATATGGTACTCAATACAATAAAATCTTCTTCTACTTCTTCTCTCTTCCATCATCTATGTGGATGATGATGTTGAATGAACTCTTTCCACTTCTGTCTGTCCCTAGAGAATGCAAACAATTCTGTCCAGTTTGGTGTCACTTGTTGTGATTTGGTTTTCAGGTCCTCTTTTATTTTGTCTATCCATCTAATTCTTGAATTAGATGGATAGACAAAATCTAAAGCCCTGAATTAGATTGCCATCTAATTCAGGGTTTTAGATGGCAATCTTTCTGTTCCCATTCTGGTCACATGGCCAAACCATCACAGTCATCTTTCTTGGATTTTGTCTACTATTGTTATTTCTTGTTTTAGTCATTTCGTTATGTCTTCATTTCTTAGTCTATCCAGTATAGATACTCCAAGTAATCTTCTTAGCCAACCCATTTCAGTAGTCAATAATTTTAATAATAACAGCTCAATAAAATGCATTAGGCACATTTGAATTCTCTCTCTAATACCTTTGCCACTACACATGATATAAACAGAGGCCTATAATATGATACTACTGACTTGGATTTTCTAGACACTGCACCTCCATACACGACTTGCTTGCTTGTCAGTCAACCATCCTGGTAACCAAGCTACCAAAAGACTATTAATATCCATCCTGCCCAATTTCAACAGTTGTTTATCATATGGTACTCAATAAAATACTTTAGCAAAATCCAGATAAATTATATTAATAACTGCTCATTCTACTATAAAATGTAACTGAGTTGCTAAAGCATGACCTCTCCTTAACAAACCCATATTGCTCTCTCAAAAGATTTCCATTCACATTGACCTAGGCACATTTGAATTCTGTCTCTAATCAGCCTCTCTAATACCTTTGCCACTACACATGATAAACACAGTGGCCTATAATATGATACTACTGATTTGGATTTTCCCTATTGCAGTGGTACTATCTTTCCCTCTTCACACTCTTCTGACATTACTTCCATTCAACATTGTTCCTATTCTTCAGTTGCAACCTAAGAAGAACAACAGTACGTTGCACCCTTCAATCAGAAAAGGCCTGAGTTCGATTCTTGTCATGATGAGAGGAATCTTTATATGGGGTTTTCGGTTGAAGGCAAGCTAGCCAATCTCATATGGAGGTAACATGGTTTTTTCCTCCCAGAAACTCGGGTTTTTCATACCGCATACAGGTAAATCAGCCTTGGGAACACATGCAATTTACAGACAAAAAAAAATACTAGTGGTGATGGTGGGCAGTAGATGGCGTTGGTGTAGATGATAATGGTACTGGAGGTTCAGTATGGTTAGTAATTATAGTGAAGGCAGAGAGTTGTAGAAGTAGGTACCTTCCCTCAGTTAGTCTCTGGACTCCTTGAAGGTGTCATGTAATGGTAATAATAATAATAATAGTAATATTCCATCCAGTCCCACAAACTTATTAACATTAAGGTTACATAATATTCTAAACACTTCCCATTCTTGAACTGTAAGTCTTTTGACCTCCTCCTTATTACTATTCAACACCATTCTTAACCTCCCTACATGAACTACACTAATGAAATAATCACCGGGCATTTCCATTATATCTTCAGCAGATGTGACTCGTGTTCCATCTCCAGCAGCTAAAGTAACTCTTCCAGATTCACCTTTTCTTTTACTAGAACATAATTGTAGAATTCTCTAGCATTCTGATTTCTGCTTCAGCCAATCTCTTTTCATATGCCAATTTCTCTTTCCTTATTATACTCGTCACCTTCCTAGCTCACATCTTATACTCCTCATACTGCTGAGGGTACGCCAGTCTGCTACATGCTGCATAAGATTGTTGTCCCTAAGTAGCTCAAGGAATTTGATCTCCTTACTCTCACATAATATTTGCTGCTTCCAATCTATGCTGCAATCATTAAAATCACCCATTATTATCACACCTCTGTTGCTCACCAATCTCAATTATATGAACATTTCTGAATCATCTCCCTCTACATTCCCTGTAGCAACATCCCACTAAATATCTAAAATTTGTGCTAACATAAACCTCACACTAAATCACCTCAAAGCCATTAACATTACTGCTTTCTTCAAGTTCCACACTGAGTGGACAACTCTTTTGAAATCATCAGTAATATTGCACTGATTTCCTCATTTCTCCTCTACACAGTCACATTTCCTATTGTTGCTTCTCTCAGACATACTTTTTTGACACCTGCCTGATTGTTACATCTTTCATCATAGCACTGTGTATATACACCACTATACTACATTCCACTGAAATCATTCATCTTTCACTCTTTTCACTCATCTTTACAAATATATCTTTAATGCTTACATGTATCAAAAAAAAAAAAAAAAAAAAAAAAAACACTGTTTACCCATGGAAGTCTTTTGTTTCAGTTCATGTATAAAAACCCGATTCCACCCATACAGCAAAAAATATCAGTTAAAATGAAAATCATTTCTTAGAACAGTTATTTAAAATAATCTAAAAGTTTAGTTAAATAAATGACCATATGGATAGATATACTGCATTTATAATCCACAATTAATTAATATGCAGATAATGAGTCAGTTATCTGCAGATAATCTCAAAATTAACTAAGGTGGCTACCATTGCTATGCCAAGATATGGCATGCCTTTTTTTAGATGCAGCAACTGTAAAACTGTATGTTAAAAAATTTGCATTATCCAGCACGATACATCACTTCAAGCTTCATATTTATTGAATATGTTTAGATAAACCATGATTGGACTCCAGAATTTCGGGCTTTCTTCTTTCCTTTTCATTCATACAATATGAACAATATCACATTGCCAGCCTGATTGGCCGAGTGGTCAGCATATCTGCTCTCCAGCCAAAAGGCTGCGAGTTTGAATCCTGCCGAGGTCATGGATGTTTGTGATTGTCTGTGAAAATACTAGTAGTCATGGTGAGCGGTAGATGGCATTTGTGATGGTTCGTTGTGGTTTGTGTATTGAGTGGTGAAGACAGTTGTAGAGTAGGTGCCCTCCCTCGATGAGTCTTTGGACTCCCTGGAGGTGTCAAGTAATAATAATAATCATCTGAAGATGTCTTTCACATGCCCAAAAAAGTGGAAGGTAAAACTGCTCTCTTTCAATTTTGCTCACTCAAACATAAAATGGTTCTATACCTTTAAACAGTATGCTAAATTAAACCTAATGATAACACAGTAGTATATTTTTGGACCAGTAAGGGAATAAATCTCTCACCAACTAATCCAAGATGTTTATGGAGGAAATAAGAGTAATGATGTGTTTTGAAAATAAGGTTAAAAGCATTCTTATCTAAAGGACATTATTCAGACATAGGGTACACATGATTCAAATTGACTTTGATATACATTCTCGTAGACAGGCTTATACGTTGGTTATGCATTATTAAAACACTTAAGGAATAGAACAACGTACTTAAGGATATAAATTAAATTAAACTTTAATAAATATTTTCCGATATTTCGGCAACGTCACATTGCCATTTTCTAAAGGAACTTACAAAAAAGTTACGTGCACGTAGGCACTACAACACAAAAACTGGGAATGAAGAGATGAAGCTATTGTTCTCCTAACAGTCCTGATGGTGCCCTCTAGTGGGCTAAGTAGGTGTTCTTGGCCGTTGGGCTGAAGGTCTGCAGATGTAGGCCTCCCAAATGTAGGCCTTTGGTTGTATGCGACTGCCCCAAATTTGGGAGGCCTACATGTGCAGACCTTCAGCCCAACGGCCAAGAACACCTACTTAGCCCGCTAGAGGGCACCATCAGGACCAAAGTATCTATCTACTGACATAGAAGAAATCAGTCAAACACCTTTAATCAGAAAATAAGAATGCTGCATAATGTCATTATGCTGCAAGGTGGTTGCCACTGAGCACTTTTTCAATTTACATGTGAAACTTTGCACATCTCTTCTGCTGTTAGCATTCCACTAAATCCAAACCTATTTCTATTACTGACATGATATTTTCTAATTAAAAGAAACACATGTATTAAACACAGTGAAAATTATTTAATTGTAAATATTTCATCCTAAGTATCTTAGGACATCATCAGTACAATAGTTTAAACAATAATAGGAATAACATACAGTTAGGGCACATGATTACAATAGAATCTCATTAAACGTGTGTAACGTGTTACAGAAGTAAAAAAAAAAAAAAAAAAAAAAAAAATTTAGATAATTTTGTATGACAATTTCCCATACTTTAGGAATAGTAAGAACGTCGTTGCGGCTTAAATTTGGTCTGTGTAATAGAGCTTCAGTGTGTTTCTTTTAATTATGAACTCACCACAGGTTTCGTTATTTAAAAAATAAAAAAAATGATATTTTCTACAAATGCTTTTAGAAACTGACAATGAATTTTTCATAGTGCAACACTCTTCACATATAGAAACTAAATCATGTTACATACCACAACAAATTACCATATTTTATCCATCATGACTAACGAGAAAAAATGATGCAAACTAACTCTTAATCCATTAAGAGTTAGTCTGCTAACTCTAAAGCACAAGATAATATGCTTTTATCTTATGTTTCTGAAATACACTCATAATTCATGAAATATCTCAAATCATTCAATAGTTACTTATAACATTAATATTATTATTATTATCCAGGCCTCCACATGGAGTCAAAAGACTCATCATGGGAGGTCCTTCCTAAGAAACAAAGTCTATCATACCACTCCTTAAACTCATTTGACCGTTCTTGCTCTCACCACACCATCAGGCAATGCATTCCATGTTTCAACCACCCTCCATGCAAAGAAACCGCTTCTCACCCTCTTGCTCACGGTTTCCTTTCGTAACTTCCAGGGATGGCCTCTTGTCATCACTCCTTCCCGCTGTTCAACCAAAAAGCGAAAGAACTCCCCAGTGTCAACCTTGTAACCACCTTTCAACAGTTTAAAAGTCTCAATCATATCACCTCTCCTCCTCCTATCCACCAAACTCTGCAGTCCACATTCCCTCAGCCGATCCTCATAACTAACATTGTACAGTCCTGAAGTCCTGAAACCATCTTTGTTATCTGCCTTTGTACCCTTTCCACAGTTAATTTATCCCCTTCAAATCCTGGGGACCAAATCTGAGAACAATAGTCTAAGTGTGGTCTGATCAGAGTCTTATACAATGGAATGATAACCCTTTTATCCCTGCATAATATCTTTATCTCTGCCTTTTATCTCTGCTTAATATAACTGTTAACTAGCTGATCAATTAAATAGATCAGATAGTTAACAGTTCATTCTCTCCAAACATAAACCAATAAACCAATTAACCTTAACTATTCATTTTATTTCTTCTTGTCTTTGTTCGCTTTGCTAGAATATCACCAGTCATCTTTTTTACATAACTGCAAGTTTTCATTTTGATGGTGGAGGGGATTTTGAAGAAACTATTCATAGGAAATTGGTAATAATGTAAACTTTTCATGTAATGATATCATACTATCCTGTATGCCCCATGAGGATACATATTAGAAATGGGATGGAAAAAAAAAAAAAACAGGAGTGCATCAAAGGAAATCAAAATAGGACTCATTCAGATGGCAACAGAACACAGGATCCTAGAAAATAAACAAGGAAGCAATAAAAATAAAATAAAAAAGTCAAGATAAAATGGTGTAAGAATGACTACTTAATTTAAATGATTGCATAGCCAGGGATTATGAATAAATTTCATGAAATGTAATTAAATTTCATAGTGATCTATGATACATAGTGATCTACAGATACATTAATAATATAACAAAAATAATTTAATAAAAATATCTTAAAAAATATAAATAATAAAAATGTAATAAAAATATAGATAATAAAAATACAGTAATCTACTATTTATCCAACCACAGTGGGAAAGTAATTTGTCTTTCAGGTAACTGAAGGGCCAGATAATTGGAGGTACAATTATGCCGTGTTATGCCATACCTGAAGTTGGTTGACATACAAAAGTCACTTAATTGTGGGATCACTGTTTTGATGAGAGATTCATAGAATATTGGCTTCTTTTTTTTTTTGACTGGATAAATGGGAGATTACTGTAAGATACAATCTGTATCTAAATTGAAATTTACTAAGTGTCCGTGCGGTTAGCCTAGTGGCTTTGCGCTTCGCAACCATATGCCTGGGGAAGGAGTGTCCTAGGTTCGATTCCCGTCCACGACGTGAGGAGCTTAAGGATCTTCCTCAGCCATAGCCAAGTTAGCCAGTCTTGGGCGTGGGCCGCAAGGTTTTTTCCGCCAGTTTATCTGAGGTTTTTCATCCCGCGAGCAGGCAAACCGGCCCCGTGAACACACAGGTTACAGTCATAAATACTTACGGCAAGGAAGGCAATGGGAAACCACCTTGCTCATAATCATCTCTCCCTAGAATGGTAGCATATAGCTACCCTCCCGCAGCTGTATGGCAGATGGGAACCAGAAGACTGTGGTAACAAATCTACAAATGTGTTTTCTTTCCTGAAAGAATTACAAGTATTTTTTAATGGTGGATCTGAAAATTTGCCTTGATAATATTCTTTTACTGATTTCATGGTAATCTTTTTTAATATCAACCCCACACAATAAAGATTGCAAAAACTTATAGCATATCAAGTGTTTATGTGTGTATATGTGGATAAAAGAATAAGGAGAAAGCAAAAATCTGCCGATGTGTTTCTTGAACAGCTAGAGGTTGCAGTCTTTGTAGAAGAGTGGTCCAAAGAAAAGAAGCAGAATGAAAGAGAAGTTATTATTATACTATCTCCATGGAGTCAAAAGACTCATCACAGGAGACCCATGCTGACTATTACTTATGCAAAATCTATCATACCTCTCCTTAAACTTGTTCACTGTTAAGACACTCACAACTACCTCTGGCAATCCATTCCACTCATCCACAACTCTCCAAGCAAAGACCTTAGTCTGCACACTCTTACTAACCAAATTCTTAAACAACTTCCTGGGATGACCCCTTGCTGTGCTGAAAAAATTCTTATGTCAATCTTATAGAGTCCCTTTAAGTAACTTTCTATCATGTCCCCTCTCCTCTGCCTGTCAACCAAACTTTGCAATTCACACACTCTCAATCTCTCTTTCTCTCCTCATAGGCAGCATTCCAGACCTCTCACCAGTTTGGTCACTCATCTCTGAATCCTTTCTATCATTGCCTGATCTCCAAGAAACCCAGGTGACCAAATCTGCACAGTAGTCAAGATATGGCCGAATCATAACCTTACAAAGAGGGATAACAATCTCCCTTTGTAAGGTTATGATTCGGTTATGACATGTTGTAAGGTTATGACATGTTGACATTTGTAAGGTTATGACATGTTGACAAATCCCTACCTTGATTTGTCAACATGTTCTTCATCCAAGTAATCCTCTGAACTTTTTTGCCAACTCTTGCAATATGTCTCTGAACTTCAAATCTATTCATCACCACCCCCAAACCCTTAGCCTCATCTATTTCCTGTAATCTGATACCATCCATAAGATACAAGGTACGTAATCAAGTACAAAAGATATGAACAAAAGTGAGAATGTTAGAAACGAAACAGTGAGGTTGAGAAAGGATATAAATGTGTGCAGAGCGAGATAAGACAATTATAGAAATGACTGGCAGTTGAAGGTGTCAGAAGAAGGTGGCAGATGAGTCCGAGATTAATGATTGCAGTGGAATAGTGGAAAGTGGTGTAGTGCTATGATGAAAGATGTAAAAATCAGGCAGGTGTCAAGAAAGTATGTCTGAGAGAAGCAATGATAGGAATAGTGACTGAGACTGCGGAAATGCAGAGATGACTGTGCTGGTTGGAACAAATGACTTGTGAGGAAATGTGAATGAGATGAGGTAGTGTGTGATTTGTGAGTGTTGCAAGAGACAGTGAAACAAAAGAGCACAAGAGGGAGAACTGCAAATATATTACCAGAGTATGATAAGATAGTAGAGCCAAGGAGAAGAGCAATCATCATGAATGGCATGATAGCTAGAATGTGTAGGAAGAAAGGACTTAAGTTTGTTGATGTGTGTGATAAATTTAAAGATAGGAGAGAGAGAGCTGTTTGCTTTTGCTCAGATGGTCTGCATCTGAGTGAGAACAGTAGTGCGAAGCTGGAACTGTTGATGAGAAGAGAAGAGTATGTGGCTGGCCAGGAAACAAAACCTAGATGGTGGAACTGTGAGTATAAGATACCAAAACTGGTGTGATGTAAGGGACAAAGAAAGACAAGATAGGGATGCAGAAATGGCCTCAATGGGACCTGCATAGTCAAATTACTTGAATGATGAGATTAGGAATTGACAGGGATATTAGGAATAAAGGTGAAAAGTTTCTCGATACAGTTAGTCAGTCCACAAATCACTGTTAGTGAGAAACAGTTAACAGAGAATGGCGTGCTTACAGGAATAGAAAGTGATAGTTATAGCATTTTTGAAAAGACAGAAAAGTTAAAAGAGGAGATGAAATATTGCTGATGATTTCAGAAGAGTTGTGTATTCTCATTGTGGAACATGAAGAAAGCAGTAATGATAATGGCTTTGAGGCCATGAGGTTGAGGTTTGCACAAATTTTAGATATTTAGTGGGATGTTGCTACAGACCATGGAATGCAGAGGAAGATGATTCAGAAATGTTCAGACAGATGAGACTGGTGAGCAACAGGAGGATGATAAAGAGTGATCAATGATGGCAGCACTGATTGGAATCAGGAAATATCATGTGTGAGTAATTTCTTGAGCTATTCAAGAAATTCATTCTTCAGCCCAAAGCACCAACCTATAAATAACTTTACACTGTGGCCAGAGAAGATGGAATGATGTTTACCACATTGGAGGAACTTTGCTTCAGGAGATAGAAGAAGCAAGGGATCTAGGTGGATATGGAACTGAAGTTCAGGAATATATATTGCAAAATTTGTAAGGGTTACCCATAAATTGCTGCTATAATGTGAAGAATCCTGAGAAGTATGGATAAGGAAGTATAGTTCCACTCTATAAAGTGCTAATTAGGCATCATTTGGTGCACAGATCTGGTCACCTAGCTATACTGGTGATAGAACAGAGAGAGAGAGAGAGAGTGCAGGAGTGAATAACTAAGACTGTCTCTGGAATGAGTATAAGGACAGATTGAGGGAATGTGGCCCTCAGAGATTGACAGATAGGAGGAGGAGGATGATGTGATTCAGACATAAGTTGGTGAGATGAACCTACCAAACAGATACAGGAGAATTACTATATAGGATAATGGGTGATGCAAAAACAAGAGGTAATCCCTGGAAATTGTACAAAGGTCATGTGAATAAAGATGTGAAAAAGCAATTTTTTGTTTGCCAGGTAGTGAATGAGTGGAATGCATTGCCAGTGGGTAGTAAGTATTCCAACAATGAAAGGCAAGTATGATAGATATTGTGGTCTGTGAGTGTTCGATCTCCCACAATCGAGGCTTGGAAGTAAATGGCAGTAATACTAATACTAATTTTGCAACATTAAATTGACAACTATTGTCCTTTGTCCACACTGCCCATTTATTTAAATCATCTTGTAGGATACTTGCATTATCTTTATCAACTAGTGCCCTCTCCAGTTTGCATCACTGGAAAACAGCTGAATATCCTTCCCTTAAATCTTCCACTATATCATGAATATACAAATTAAAAGAGCATGGCTCTAGTACAGCTCCCTGGGGCACTCTGCTAATCAATGGCATTTGCCTTGACTCCACTGCATCATACATTACTCTCTGATGTCTGTCTGTTAGCCACCCATCCCCTATCCATGCCACCAGCCTCATATCCATTCTCATTTGCTCCAATAGTTTTCAATGTGGTATTCTGTCAAATGCCTTTGCAAAGTCCAGCAATATCATAGTGTAGCCATTTCATTTATCCAATTCCACTATCACTTCATTATAAATGTGAATAAAGTACTAAGGCAGAATCTATCTTTTATAATACCGTGTTGTTCTTCATAGAGTATCTTATTCTTATCTATTCATTTCTAAATTTTACTTATAACCAACTTTTCCAGTACTTTAACTACCACTCCAGAGATACTAATTATCTCTATCTCAGATCAGATTAACTTCCTGATTAGAATAACAGGAAGTTAATCTTGACAGAACCATTCTGAATGCTTTCTTCACTAATACGATGAACTAAAAGTATTGTGTGAAGAGTCAGTCTGCATACCTCTTTAAAGATTTGAGTTTCTATCTGATACCATTTTCCCACTTTACAAATATCCCAGTGGAACTTTTCACCATATTTATCTCTCCCAAAATAAACTGAGAAGTAGTGTGAAGAAGAGGACTCTCCTTCTCACCAAAATCCTTGATATGCATATATATATTTGAAAGTACAAATAAAAACTCCAGATGAGGTGAAGGCTATTCTTACTCCCAAACACCAGTACTACCAGTTTTTAAAATCCATGATTTATCATTAATCTGAAAGAGCATATAATTTAGTAGAATTGAGTAGTGCATATAATTTATAGTGAAATTTCTTTCAACAAAACAAATGTAAAATTTTTAAAATTTTACTTGCATACAAGTAAATACATACTTGCAAAAAATACATCATTAAAAAAAAAGATACCTTTCCAACTGCTGTAGTTCTGATAAAGCTTCAGCATTTACTGGTGTAAAACTGACATTTGTAAGCCATTCTAAAGATGAACACTTTTCTGGAAAAGAAAAAAAAAAAGGAAAAAAAAGGTGATACTTAATCTGATAGATTACACTAAAATACAACATTATCCTATCTACACAAGATAATATAAAAAAAAAAAACTAATGACAATTAAATGCTATAACATAACCACAAATAAGTCTCTTAATCACTTAAATATATTTTACATGATATGTTTCATCATGCTTAAATACATAACATTAGGAATCATGGAAGCAAGTATTTAAATCAGAATCATAAATATCCAATGAGAAAGATACATTTAGCAATATTTAGGTTGATAAAAAAATAAAGAAATAAGCTCAGAATTAATCCCAGATCAACAAAAAATTATTTGAAAAAATTTGGACAAAAAGACAGGGCTAATAATAATGGTAAATACCTGTTGAACTTATCTATACTATTAGTTATTATGAACATTGTGTTCCAACATAAAACACAGGAAAGTGTGTTAGTAACTACACTATTGGTAATGATATCTTCAGAATGGTCTGGAATACAACAGCATACACAGAAATGATGAAAATGATATCACAATGAAAAGAAACAAAAGATACATGTCAGTTCAATGTGGAAAATTGTAAAGTTATGCATTTTGGGATTATCAGCTGTGTCTACATTGATGGAACGGTACTCCAAGAGATTGATGAGGCTAGGGACTTGGGGGTGTTGGTGGATAGGGAGATAAAGTTCAGAGGGCACATTGCTAAGGTGTCCAAGATTGCACATAGGATTATTTGGTTATTGAAGAACACCCTAACATTCAGAGATAAAGAGATTATTATTCCCCTTTATATGCCGTTGATACTTCCACATTTGGATTACTGTGCTCAAGTCTGGTCACCTGGATTCCTTGGAGATGAGGAGGGTGTGGAGAGAGTTCAGAGGAGAGTAACTAAGCTGGTGAGCGATGTAAAAAATGCTCCCTACATTGATAGATTGAGAGCTTGAGGATTGCAGACGTTGATTGATAGGTGGAGAAAAGCGGATTTAAAAGAAACATTTAAATTACTAAAAGGTTTTTATAAGATTGATGCAGAGGAAATATTTCAGCTGTGTGATAGTGATGGAAGAACAAGAGGTCATCCCTGAAAATTAAGGAAAAGTGTAGAAACAAGGGTGTGAGAACTAGATTTTTTGCCTGGAGGGTGGCAAATGAGTGGAATGCACTGCCTGACTCAGTTGCGAGTTCTTTGTCTGTAAATCAATTCAAGAAGAGGTATGATAGATATCGTTTTGATAGTTTGGGTCTCCCATAATGAGTCTACTGACTCCATGGAGATACTCGTAATAATAATAATAATAATGCATCAACAGATGTATTCGGAGCAGCTCCATTAACTCTGGATGATGTAGAGGGAAAAGTAGAGATAGACATATATTGAAGTTGTTACAAAAGCTTGATTTGAATATAGCAGCCAATTACAAAGCATTCTCCTATTACAAACAACGACACTATTACTACTATTATCATCAACCTCATCTGCTTCCCACCACAACCAACAGCAGTATTTTTTGTCTATAAACTGCATATGTTTCTCATGGCCAATTTGCCTGTATGTGGTATGAAAAACCTAAGTTTCTGGGAGAGAAAAACAGCCCTATTACTTCTGTGCAAGATCGACTAACTCAATGTAGAGAACTATAGATCAATCAGTATCTATGGTGTGGTCATCAAGGTTTTAGAGAGGATAATTAGAAATCACATCCAGATGTGGGTAAACAACACTAGGATCTCAGGGGACAGCATGGATTTGTTAAAGACAGGTTGTGCATTAGCAATCTGTGTCGTGTTCTTTAAAGAAAAAAAAGAATAAAGAAATATAGAGTAACCCCCAGAGCTGGATATGGGAAACATAGTATAATACTTATGGATTCTGCCAAGGCAGCTGAGGATACCACACACACACACACACATATATGGTTGTTATGCAAACTCAAAGAGATGGTTATGCAAGATGGCTAGCCGAGAAGTATCAGAAAATGAAACTGAGTTAACAAGGGTGTGAAAACTAGATTTTTTGCCTGGAGGGTGGTGAATGAGTGGAATGCATTGCCTGAATTGTGACTCAGTTGTGAGTTCTTTGTCTGTAAATGAATTCAAGAAGAGGTATGATAGATATTGTTTTGATAGTTTGGGTCTCCCGCAATGAGTCTACTGACTCCATGGACAGCATTATCATCAGTCACTCTCTAGTCCATCCTCAATACCATTAATATATAAGTTAAATAACAGTAGTTCTGAATTAGGAAGAGTGATAAGGCACATATGTGATTCAGAATTCCTACAGACCAGCCCAGTGATTAATTCTTCAAGCAAATGTTGATAAGAATCAATTTGATGAAGGTCATGCATTGTGAATGAATGACACTACGTAACCTTCGCATTATCACCTTAATGATAATTTAAATGAAGTATGAGTACTGCAAGTAGAAAATGAATCTAGAAACGTGGGAGCTACAGTGGACAGGAATTAAAGATTTAGTGGCCACTAAAATTTTCACTGCATTGGTGTAGAAAACAATAACTTGTAAGACTAAAGAAATTGCTTGTCTCTGGATTACTGAGCACAGATATGATTACCTGGGTATAGAGAAGTGATGACTGAAAAGATCCAGAGGTGAGTGACAAAATGATATGGAATTGTGCATATGAGGCTGGTTGAATGAACATAGCCTTCATTGTTTTAGGAGCAGATAGATGAGACTTGAGATGACAGAAACATAAAAGTCAGTCATGGTAAACTTACAATATAGATACAAATAAGATTTTTCAGGCAGAATCTAAGATCATATCTGTCTCTCTCTCTCTTTTTTTTTTTTTTTTTTTTTTTTTTTTTTTTTTTTTTTACGGCTCCCACCTGTGAAAAGCTTTTGTAAACAATATACATTTGAATTATGGGTAAGAAAAGGATTTTTTTTGTATTTATTTTTATTAATTTTAGTTTTTGTATTTTTTTTAAATTCATTTTTTACACAAAAAAACCCTACTCTAGAGCAAACTATTTCAAGCCCATTCAGGTCTCCAATAAGCAAGGTGGCAGTCTCACACCAGGTAATGAAATTCATCTACCACCTAAAGACAATCACAAACTCCCATACCATGTATAGGATTTGAACCCACAGCCTGTCAGTTGGAGAGCAGGTACACTAACTACTCAGCCAATCAGGCCAGCAAATGTGAAGTCCAGATTCTTTTCATGGCAAGTGTGTGGAATAGGCTGCCATTTGATAATGTGGATGCATCTTGAATGCATATATATATATGTATATTGCAAGTGATTAAAATGGCTCTCCCTAAATCAGTCCTCAGATTCCTTGGAGGGGTGTATATAATAATAATAATAATAATAATAATAATAATAACAACAACAAAAACAAATGGCATGGCTAGCTGAGCAGATGGCATATTTGTTCTCCAATCAACAGGTTAGAATCCCATCATGGACAAGGGATGTTTGTAAATGTCTACAGGGAGAGGATGAATTTCATTCCCCAGTGTAAGACCAATACAGATGTGGTCTGATCAGCAACAGAATCACCACTCTTATCTCTGCTGGTCAAAGTGCTTCTCAGTTGTAGCAATCTTCTGGGTCACCTTTATTAATTTATTTTTTGGATACAAATAGTGCCTATTAGTATCCAATGGGTTGAATACCTTTTCACTGGTGCATCGTGATGATAATATGAAATCATTCTTAAATTTAGTCCAACAGCAATGTTGATTAAAAAATAGAAGTTTCTACTTTTTTTTTCTCACTTATCACTTGCTACTGTATCAATTATCATTACTTTCTAAAGTTAGATGCTGATAAACTGTTGTTAAATGCCAAGGTAAGAGGGGAAAACAATTGTTTGTTGAGAAATTCTGATTATTATATGCAGATTGTGTTAGTAAATTATTAACAACAGCTTGCTAAAAAATGAAGTGGTTTTCCCTTCATGAGAATTACAACCCCCCTACCCAAAAGTATAAATTAATTTTATGATCAGCAAACATCTGCTTGATTTTACCTGGGGCACTTCATCTTAGGATAATGTCCTTATTAGGTTCACAAATTTAGAAATGTGAAATCTTTGCTTATCGAGATGTTTGTTGAAAAATAATATTTCTGTAAATTTGCTAGCAGAGGTGAACCCTACACAGGCAGCTGCAAGGAAAGGGTGGAGGAAAGGTACTGAAATAAGCATGACTGGAAAGAATTTACCATGTCACCGAGATTGCCGTGAAAAGGTAAATTTAAATCTTAAAATTGCTTGTGGCAATAGCGATAATAAGTCATTTAAATATCGTTGTATGATAGTTGTGATCGGTAGGCAGTGTTCAGTGTAGTTAAAGTTCTGTATTTATTAAATTTCTTTGTGTTTCTTGTGTGCAGTTTAGTGTGCAAGTAAAATGGCAGTGAAACACAAGATGGTGCAAAAGAAGAATGCAAGTGGCATGGATTTTTCAAAAATGGTAAGATATCATGAATACAGTATGCATGCTTAGGAAGAGGTTGAAGTTATTTATGTGGAGGGAATTAAGACAAGAGAGTCTGGGTATGTAAGAAGTGTAGCATACTTATGGATTATGAGATATCACTGAATGTAAGCGGTAGCGAGCAAAAAGATCGTGGATGTCGAGGAAAATGAAAGTCACTAGTGGAGTGGCACAGGGGTCTGTTTTAGTGCCATTGCTGTTTAACTTGTATATTAATGATATTGGTGAAGATTTGGATGGAGATATTCAGTTGTTTGCAGATGATGCAAAGTTGGGATGAAGCATGAAGAGTAGAGAGGATGTTGTGGCCTTACAAGAAATTAAGTGATTGGGCACGGGAATGGGGATGTGAGTTCAATGTTACAAAATGAAAGGTTTTAAATTTTGGAAAACAAAAATGGGATGCAGAATTTATGCTCGGTGAGGATATATTGTTGAAGGTGGAGGAAGTAAGAGATCTGGGAGTTATAGTGGATAAGGATCTGAAATTTAGGGGATACATAGCCAAAATTGTGAAGACAACACAAAGGCTTCTGGGAATGATGCAGAGGACACTGACTTGTAGAAGTAGGGAGATTTCTGTTCAATTGTATATGGCTTTGATTAGGCCACACATGGACTATTGTGCCCAGATTTGGTCACCTGGTTTTCAAAAGGATGAAGAGATATTGGAAAGGGTCCAGAGGCAACTGACTAAGGTAGTTTCTCACCTCTGGAATGTGGAGTATGAGGAAAGATTGAGAAGATGCAACTTGCAGAGGGTGGACAGGAGGAAGAGGGGAGATATGATAGAGACCTACAAGTTATTAAGGGATTGTTATAGGATCAATGCTGGAGAGGTTCTACAGAAAACAGTGGGAGATCAGGGGGAGAACCAAAGGTCATCCCTGGAAACTATAAAGAGAGTGAGTACGGGAGTGAGAAGCAGGTTTTTTTTCATGCAGAGTTGTGAATGATTGGAATGCCTTGCCTGAGAGTGTGTTGTCTGCAGAGAATTTGAGTGTGTTTAAAGCATGGTATGATGAGCTAAAAGGACCTCCTAGATGAGTCTGACTCCATGGGATCTTGGGTAATAATAATAATAATAATGTAGATAGAGTAAGCGAAGTTGGTAGTACGGCTGAATGCTCAAACGGTAATGGTAAGGCAGTGGGCGAAAGTGCCAATGAGTTAGTGATGTTGACTGATAAGACAGCATGCATAGATGGTGGTGAGTTAGCAGCAGCAGTGAGAGGTAAGACAGCACACATGCAAAGTAGAAAAAATGCAATTTGCATAAATGGCACTGAAAAACTAATTGAAGACATGAAAATATAGTTAGAAAAGATGAGGCAAGAGATTAAACATATGAGGAATGAACTGAGAAGAATTACAGAACTGTATGGGAAAGTGGGGAAGAATACAGTGAAAGATTTGAAAGAAATATCAACTTTAGATATTCTCAGGGGATCACATTGGTGAGTACGGGCATGGTAAACCCGAGATACCCAAGCTAGACCTGATCTTACTTTGTACAATATACACTTGGTATATCAAATCTGGAGACTGGTCTTCTATGCTTTTTTCCCTCTACTCTCTCTTACTTCTTACTCCTTCCTCCCCAGTGCTATTAGAGCAATTTGAGGGTGAGGGGGGGTGACTCTTTCCTCTCAAACTGTAGTTTCCACTATCTACTAAAAAAGGCAAGTCTAGTTGTCTTAAAATGGCAGCCCCACCACTAGGATATCTATCATCATGCTAGTCACTAGACACAGGGAAACACATATTACTTTCAAGTCTCAACGAAATTCAAACCGGACAGAAAACATCGGAAATGACTGCAAACTGGAAAAGGTTAAGAAAGTTTGAAAAAAGAAAAACGTGGTGAAATATGCTACATGGAACATTAGAAGCATAGCATATAAAGAAGAAGAATTAGATAAAATTTTAAATGACGAAAATATAGATATTGCAGTTCTTACAGAAACAAAAAAGAAACTTAAAGGAACAAGACTCTGATCAGACCACATTTGAACTATTTTTCTCAGATCTGGTCTGTATAAATTTGCTGGAAAAAAATTTCATCAAAGATTATTAAAATTTTTAAATAAAATATATACAAATGGACAAATACTGATAGAATGGAATACAAGCATAGTAATACCTATGTTTAAAAAAGGGAGATAAAACAAAACCTGCTAACTACACAGGTATTGGTTTATTGAATACATGCTACAAAATATATAGCAGAATACTTAATGAAAAACTAAAAATATACAGTGAAAAAATATTATTAGAATGTCAAAATGGATTTAGAAAAGGACGCTCTACAATGGATGCAGCTTTCTGTTTAAAACTACTTATAGAAAAAAGAAGAGAATTTAATTTGGAAACTCATCTTTTGTTTATAGATTAAGAAAAAGCATTTGACAAAGTAAAAAGATATATACTGTTTGATATATTACAAAGAATAAATATACCTAATATTTTACTACATGCAATATTGAATATATATAAAGATAATGAAATAAAAATAAAAATAAATGAAAAGTCATCTGAAAAACAATCTATAAACCAAGGAGTAAGACAGGGATGCCCTCTGTCTCCAACACTTTTCAATATTTACATTAATGAAATATTATTATTATTATTTTATTATTATTTTCGTGACACCTCCAAGGAGTCTGAAGACTCATCTCATCGCGGGAGGACACCTATTGTACAACTCTCCGTCTCCACCTCTACACCGAACCTCTACTACCAATCATCTACATCAGCGCCATCTACTGCCCATCACCACCACAGCTAGTATTTTATGTCTGTAAATTGCATGTGTTCTGAAGGGTCGATTTGTCTGTATGAGGGATGAAAAACCTGAGTTTCCGGGAGAAAAAAACCCTGCTACCTCCGTATGAGATCGGCTAACTCACCTCCGATTGAAAAAGTCCATATAAAGATTCCTCCATCATGACGAGACGAATGACGGAGGAATTTAGGCCTTTTCCAACTGAAGGGCGCAACGTACCGTCGTTCTTCTGATTGTGCTACAGAGGCGCTAATAATACAGTGGAACACCTTAAACAATCAAGGTATAGAAATTTCCAGGAATAACAAAATAAATACACTATTATTTGCAGATAATCAGGTAATAATATCAGATAAGGAAGACAATTTACAAAGAGATTTATGTTCTACTATAATTTAAACATTATAGTAGAACAGTTTGGAATGAAAATTTCCATAGATAAAACTAAAACAATGGCATTCTGTGGACAAACTCCAGTTAGAAGCAAAATAGTTATTAATAATAAAATAATAGAACAGATAAATACTTTCAGTTATCTTGGATGTGAAATATCATATGAAGGAGAAAAAGACATAAAATTAAAAACTTCAAAATTTTTATAGATTATAAGCCTGATAAATAGAACACTTAACCCAAATATAGCACAAAAAGAAACACGCTTGAAAATATAGAATACTTTAGCAGTGCCCACAATATTATATGGGTGAAATTTGGACAACAAACAAACAAGATAAAGAATAAAAACAAGTAAAATGAGATTTATGAGAAGAACTGCAAAATACACATTATTAGATCAAAAAAGGAATGGAGACATTTTAAAAGCACTAAAACAAAATTAATAGAAGAAAAACTAAACAATTATAAACAAAAATGGATTGAACATGTAAACTAAACCAAATGGCCAACACCCGACATCCTAAACAAATACTAAAATATAAAAATACTAAAATATAAGCCAATTGGAAAGAGAAGGCAGGGCAGACCTCAAAAAAAGGATATTGGATGGATAATGAGATTGGAACAGACCAATATGGTCTATACGTAATTAGTGTTATGATGATGATAATTCTGATTTGAGAGTGGCAATGTACGGAGATTCAAAGATAAGAGATGTAGTGAGTGAAAAGGCGCACAATGTCTGTTTTTCCAGGAGGTAGAATGAGTAGGTCAGATGAAGCATTGGATAAGAGGGGTATGCAAGCAAAAGAGTTGGTAGTGGTAGTTGGCACAAATGATTTGACTGGTAACAAGAAGAATGTATGGAAGAATGTCATGAGGCAGTTAAGGAGAGTGAAATATAACAGTGTGGTAGGTAAGGAAGTCAATGTGTTGCCCAAGTATGTTAATGATGAGATGAGAAGGCGAGTGAAGATTATGAACGCTTTTGTGAGAAAGGATTATATGTGGAACTATAAGGCTGGTGATTATGACAAGCTCAGGAGGTGGCTTGCACTGATATGGAATGAGGAATTGGACAGGAAAGAAATCAATGCTACTACTCAGGAAGTATTTGCTAGAGGCAATGACTGGGTATATTCCCAAAGTCAGAAGATTAAATAAGGTAGGTGTAAAATGGATGACTAAAGAGGTGAAGCATGCAATCTGGAAGAAGGCATTGTGGAGATAGCACAAGATGAGTGGATATAATCAGTTACATGAGTACAAAGAGCAAGCAAGAAAAGTGACTCACTCAGTACGGACAGCAAAAGTGCTGTATGAGCAGGCAGTTAGAAAATGACACTAAAAGAAATCCTAGGGAGTTTTTTTGATATGTGGCCAGTAGAAGGGAAAATGATTAGAGGAGAAGGATGCTAGTCAGTGATAATGGAAGCATGATAAACAACAAGGAGAATATAGTACAGGTGTTTAATGAGCAGTTCATTAAAGTATTCCATCCTTGTGATTGTAACATAAGGCAAAAATTGAGAGCAGTGGTAAACTTGATGTCAACAAGGCCACCAGACTTGATTGTGTATCAGCATATCTTCAGAGAATGTTCATTAGCCCAAATTCAAAAGGAGTGGAAAGATGGCAAAACTGTTCCACTTCATATGGGGGGGGGGTGATAAGAATAAGTCTTCAAATTATAGGACAATTTGTTTGTCTAGAGTTGTGGTCAAGATGTAGGTCCTAGAAGCTAGTGAGGACAAGAATTTAAAACTGGGTTGACAGCAGTAGAATTCTCTTTAATGGAGAACACAGGTTTTCTAAAGGAAGATCATGTTTTAGAAATCTGTTTACTTATTATAACAAGGTGCCGAATGCATTGGACAAGGGGGATGCACATACAGTAGTATATTTAAATTTTGCAAAATTTAGCAAATATATTCGTTATATTTCATTTCAAAATATATATAAAATATATAAAACCATTTTTCTAATTGATTTGTACACAAATAAACCCAATTTTATATAATTTAATATTATGAGTAAAAATAATAATGGCAAGAAATAAAACCGTAAATTTTAGTTAGCCTAGTTAGTACTAACTTATGCTAACTAGAGGGAAAAAACAAAGCAAATATTATTCGAAGCTTATTATACTGTTTTATGTGGTTATGTTTTGTAAGTTTGTTGTTTATGTCTTGTGTAATTATTTTGTTTATTAATTATTATTTATAATTATTCAGACAATGTCATGGTCGGACGAACAAAATGAACTTGCATGCAAAATAAAAAAAATGAACGTGTCATACAGGATATTTTAACTTCTATTTTTATATACTTAAAAAATTTATTAATTTTTTGCTATTGTAAAAATTGATAGTGCCATACAGGCTTTAGTCTAACCACACGGCAGACGAGTCTTAACTAGTAGTATGTCAGTCAACTATTACGTAGGTATTTCACTCAATTCAGCATGTTTTGACAGGAATATGGGTGCTTGCAGCGACTTGTTCTAAGCACGAGTACGATGGTATCGCAAACAAGTCAATGCATGCAAGTTGATTCGGACTAGATTTCAAATCTATAAATACCAGTGGTTTAGGAATAAATTTCATTATTTTTTGTGTGCTTTGCCAACAATCATCAGTCGAAAGTGTGATAGATAAGTGGAGTCATACAAAGTGTAAATTAAATCTTTTATTTTGTGAATATTTTTGCAAATTTTATTACTTCATCATGTCTGAATATAAGAAGAAATGTTGACAGTACAGTATTGAGTATTTGAAATGTGGTTTTATTCAGTCTCCTACGAACCAATTATTACCCATGTGCTTGATTTGCCAAAAAGTGTTTTCAAATGAAGATGAAGCCTTCTAGGCTACAAGAGCATTTGACTAAAATGCATGCTGACAAAAAGGATAAAGATTTGTCCTATTTTCAAGTACTAGAAGAAAAATATTTTAAACATCTAACTATATCAAAACTTTTTACGTCGTCCACTAAACAAGATAATGACGGATTACAAACTTCTTATAATATTTCATTATTAATCGCAAAAGTGGGAAAACCACACACAATTGGTGAGGAATTAATCTTGCCGGCAGTAAAAGAAGCAATAAACGCTATGCTTCATAAGCCAGCATCAGATATCATCAGGAAAATTCCTTTGAGCAATAATTCAGTGCAAAGAAGAATTGATGAAATGGCTGAAGACGTTGAAACATCATTGTGCGATTATTTGAAGACATGCCAATTTTCCATTCAACTCGATGAATCAACTTTCCCAAATAATGAACCACTACTCTTATCATACGTACGATTCATAAAAGAAGAAAAAGTTTGTCAAGAATTATTATTTGCTAAAAACTTGGAAGCGAATACAAAGGGAGAATCTATGTTTAATATCATGAATAAGTCTTTTCAAGAGAAAGACATTCCTATTCGTAATATTTTGTCTGCTGCTACTGATGGTGCTCCACCAATGACAGGGCGCCACAAGGGTTTCATAGCGCATTTGAAACAAGCAGTACCAAATGTACTCGCTATACATTGTGTTCTTCATCGTCAACATTTGGTTGCGAAAAATTTAAGTGAACGCCTGCACACGTCGCTTCATTACGTTACTATAGTCAACATGATTAAAAGCAATTCATTGAGTGACAGATTGTTTAGCCAACTTTGTAGTGAAAACGATGAAGATTTCAATCGTTTGCTGCTTCACACAGAAGTTCGCTGGCTTTCAAAAGGTATTTGTCTGAATCAATTTTACAATTTGTTTGATTCAGTACTAGAGTTCCTAGAAAACAGAGACGACGAATTGCAGGCCAACCTGATTACATCCAAAAATGACATCGCTTATTTGACAGACCTCCATAAAATATTTAATGAAGTCAATCTACAACTACAAGGTGATGAATTGAATTGAATTAAAACAAAAAAAGTTATTGCCGCTTTTGTAGGGAAACTTCTTCTGTTCAAACGGAATATGGACCGAGGGGGAATACAGCCACTTTTCAAATTTATCAGCAGTGTCTCTCAAAAAGGAAGATTTACTTGCATACTGCCAACACTTGGAGTTTCTCCATGCTGATTTCAATGAGCGATTCAAGGATATTCTAAACATGAATATACCAAATTGGGTTCAAGATCCTTTCTCACATGTAAGCACAGCAGGATCATCAAATTTAGAAGTGGAACTCATAAAACTCACAACAAATGAAGAACTAAAAATAAAATTCAAAACTGGATACCAAGAGTTCTGGCTTCAAAAATCAATACCGACAGTATCCTAGATTATGGGAAATAGTGCAGAAATTTTTAATTGCATTTCCATCTTCTTATTTGGCTGAGCGTGGGTTTAGTGCTGTAGTGAATTTACTATCTAAGAAAAAGAACCGATTGCATATAACTGAGCATGGCGATTTACGACTATTTTTAACGAAAGTTGAACCCGATATGAACAAACTTTTAAAAATGCCAGAGGCTCATCCTTCACACTAATTTGTTATTTTTTTCTTTGTATTTTTACTTTGTAAGTTCGAAATAAACCATCTAATGCATTTGATGGTGTTTTAATTATTACAATAAGATTCTTACTAATGTAATGCAATCTCTTAATATGTATTTCGAATTTTCATATTTAAACCATTGTATGAAACTTCACATTAATTTGTTATTTTTGCTTTGTATTTTTACTTTATAAGTTAGAAATAAACAATTTTGTAATATATTTAATGGTGTTTTAATTATTACAATAAGATTCTTACTAATGCAATGCAATCTCTTAATTGTATTCCACAATTTCATATTTAAACTGTGTATAATGTTATTCGAGCATACATTTTACAATCTTTACATATGGGCTACGTTTCACCAAAATCGGTATAGCAATAACTGTGTTCAAGATGAAGCACATATTGGCCACTTCTTTTTAAAAATTTAACGGCATAAGCAGTAATGTATCATCAGTTGCTATTTACGTCAAAAATATCAAACGGCTTGAACGCGGAAAACTGTTATAATGGGGGGGGGGGGTTTACAAAATTTATGTCTTGCAAAGTGGGCGGTGGTCTGAAAAAATTTGGGAACCTATGGATTAGACCAAGAATATAATTTCTTGGCATCTTTAATTTATAGAAACCATACATTTAGTAATGTTAAACTGATATCCCAATTCTTCTTCTCACCTTTCCAGCTTATTTGGATCTTTGTGCTTTGCATTATGGGATACTAAGGGATACCAATAGCCGCCATGTACATCCTACATAGCATTTTCTTTTTCTGCATACCTTGTTTGATTTCACTGTTCATCCATCTCACTCCTACTCTGCTTATTTGCTTAACTCTTGGTACATACAAGTATCCCAGTTGTGAAAATACTTCATGTGCAAACTTTGTTTGCTTACACTTGGATAAGTGCAAGCAAACTTTGCATACCAAAAGTTATGCAAATAAGCAGAGTAGGAGTGAGATGGATGAATAATGAAATCAAGCAAGGTATGCAGAAAAAGAAAATGCTATGTAGAATGTACATGGCAGCTATTGGTGACTGGATCCATTAAGAGTATAATGTGCAAGCTAGGAAGATGCCGAGCATGGTAAAGAAAGAAAAGGTGCAGTGTGAGAAGAGATTGGTTAGTCAGGACAAGGTTAAATCAAAGGAATTTTTATGCTATGCGGCAAGTAAGAGAAAAAATAATTATGGCAGGTGACACTGGTGGGTAGTCATGATAGCAGAATAACATGGTAGCAGAATAACAAAGGATATAATGGAATTATTGAACGAGCACTTTATCAATGTATATCATACTGGTGTAAATGACACGGTGCAATATATAGAAGGGAGGCAAGTATTAGGAAAATTCGAAGTGAAAGAATCGAGGTATCAGATATTGATTCAGTTAGATGTTAATAACACTTGGAAATGGATGACATATCACCACATATTTTTAAGAAATGTGTGCAACACTTAGTTAGGCCTCATCATGCTGGAGGTTTAATGAAGAATTAAAGAAGGAATTAAAAACTAATTTTAATGCTTCCAATATTTTGTCTCAGTAATCTTCAGAGAGTACAAATAACACTTGTCACACACACAAAGACAACACAATCTTAATGAAACAAGTGAGTGACTATAAAGTCCTATCTAGGTGGTGTGACCTCTATGGGAGTTTGTAGGTGGACTAGAATGTAAACTAGGCGCTCTGATGTTTGGAGAGTTTCTTAGGGCTGAGGCTGATTCCATGAATAGTCTTTCGAATTTGTATTTGCTACGGTGTATTACTGTAGCTTTCTTCCACTGTATTCTGTGGCGAGTATCCAGAGCATGGTCTGCAAGACCAGAGTGGCTGTACTTGTGAAAACGGATGTAGTCCTTGTGTTCCGAAATTCTGATATTAGCTGTCTTGCCTGTTTGGCCAAAGTAAGACAGTTTACAGCTGCAAGAGACCTGGTATACACCAGGTAGGTCTAGGGGAAGTGGTTGGTCTTTAGTGGAGCAGATAAGGGATGCCGATTTTCTGCATGGTCTGTAACAGGAGGTCAAGTCATGGTTTTTTAAGATTTTGGTAACTTTTTCCGAGGTACCTTGGATGTAGAGAATGGTGATAGATTTAGCCTTGTTGTGGAGGGGGGGGGTTGTGGTTTGTTGGTTTCAATATTTTTTGAATTTTTTGTGGGGGATAGCCATTGGCTGACAAAGTGCTGAGGATGTGATTTAGTTCAGTGTTTAGGGCCTTGTCGTTAGAACAGATTAGTTTAGCCCTGTTGTATAGTGTTTTCACCACTCCATATTGTTGTGAGGAGTGGTGGTGGGATTGTTGGTGAATGTACCTGCCTGTATGGGTGAGTTTTCAACTGAGAAAACCAAGGTTCCATCAAGCTGGCGGGTGATTAGTGTGTCTAGGAAAGGGAGGCCATTGTATTCCTCTTTTTCCAGGGTGAACTTGATTCTGGGGTGTTGGTTGTTTAAGTGTGTTAAGAAGGTGAGGAGTGTGTCAGAGCCATGTAGCCAAATAGCGAACACATCATCATCAACGTAGCAAAGCCATATGGTTGGTTTTTGTGAGGCAGAGGCTAAGGCTTTTTCTTCAAAGGTCTCCATAAAGAACCTTTGAAGAAAAAGCCTTAGCCTCTGTCCCACAAAAACCTACTATATGGCTTTGCTACGTTGATGATGTGTTTGCTATTTGGCCACATGGCTCTGACACACTCCTCTCCATCTCCTCTCTAACCTCAACAAATTTGGTTGTATGAGACAACCCCAAATTTGCGAGGCTTACATCAGCAGACCTTCAGCCCCACAGCCAAGAACACCTACTTAGCCTGCTAGGGGACACCATCAGGACTTTTAGGAGAACAATAGCTTCATCACTTCATTCTCAGTTACTGTGTTGTAGTGCCTACGTGCATGTGCCTTTTTTGTAAGTTCCTTTTGAAGATGGCAACGTGACATTGCTGAAATATCGGAAATATTTATTAAAGTGTAATTTAATTTATATTCTTATCTACGTTGTCAATTCCTTAAGTGATTTAGTAATGCATAACCAACGTATAAGCCTGTCTACGAGAAGGGACCTCTGATGATTACTGTTTCCCAAATTTTGGGAAGTTTTATGCATCCATATTTGTTTAAATTAGATTTCTCAATGCTGCAGATTCTAAAAACAGTCTTTCCTTTTTAAATTTACTATGGTGAAGTATGGTGATTTTTCTTCCATAAGATCCTTTGAGTTGTATCCAATTTGCAAGGCCAGATTGACCATAGTCGCAACTACAGATGTACAATTTGTGTTCATCTAAATGGATAGTGGTTGATCTAAAACCTGTCAGTCTGAAGTAAGCTAACTTGCAGAAACAAGTACTTTATATACTCCAGGCACTAAGAGAGGGATCTGATCTTTAGTAGAACAGAAAAAGACAGCAAGCTTCCGATGGGGCTTAAAAAGCTGTGTAGAGGTTGTACTTTTTTAAAACCTGGTTATTTTTTCTGATGTGCCACAGATGTAGGGGAGATGGTGAGGACATTTCTGTCTGAAGCAATGGCTGAGGAATGGGGGAGGAACTGATTATTTTTTTAATTCTTTAATCATTGTAACCATTGAATAGGAAAGTGTGTATATGCTTGAGTTGAGTTGAGTTGAAAGAGAGGTTCCACTGGAACAAAGATTATAGGCTCTATTGATTATAGTTTTAATGATGCCATATTGTTGAGAGGGATGGTGGAAGGAAAGTTTGTAAATGTATCTGCCTATTTGAGTGAGTTTTCTATATACAGTGAAGGAGAGGCTACAATACGGAAGGCATGTTACTAAAGTGTCTAGGAAGGATTCTTGGATGTAGACTATTGAGGTGACTGAAGGAGTCTAATGCATTTGAGCCATGAAGCCAAATAGAGAACACATCATCTATATATCTTAGCCAGATCTGGTTTGAGAGAGGCTGGTTTGTTTTTCAAAATTTTAAATGTAAACAAACATTTGCAAGATGGGGTAGGGGTGGGGGAACCCATAGCAGTTTCCTCTATCTGTTTGTAAATTTTGGTCTTCCAAGAAAAATAATCGGAACTGATGACAAAGGAAAAGAAATCTAAGATATCGGAAAGGAAAAAGATTTTTAAAGAGTTTTAAGCTATCATTTAAGGAAATACTGGTAAACAGTGAGGCGATGTCAAAGCTTACCAATATATTATTATTATTATTATCTGAGACCTCCAGGGAATCAAGGACTCATTGAGGTAGGCTATAAATCACCCAAACCAGCTGTCATCCCTTCCCTTAAATTCATTCACACTAGATGCACTCACTACCCCTAAAGGCAAACTATTCAAACTCCCTCACTACTCTGTGAGAGGAAAAACCTAGCTCTCACCCCTTTCTTGATTGCGAACAAACTTAACTTCCATTGAATGCCCCCCCATGTTCTCTCCCCACCTCCCATATAACAAAAAATTTCATCAGACAATATCTTATAGCACCCATTCAAAAGTTTATAGACCTCTATCATATTACCTCTCTTTCTCCTTTTAACCAGAGTCTGTAAACACATACTCGCAATCTTTCATCATAATCTAAATCCCATAATCCAGATATAGTCTTTGTAATTCTTCTTTGCACCCTTTTCAAGGCTTCTTTATCCTCTCAGAATCCAGGAGATCAAATCTGCACACAATAATCAAAGCCTTATAAAGAGGCTTTATCTGTATTATTTAGTGTTTATTTATTATTTATTATTTAGTTTATTATTTAGATTTTCAATCAAGGTATTAAAATGGGTAGAGTTTTTTATATAGGATGTAGTAAGTCCAGTGAGGGGGGGGGGGGGGGGTAAGAGAGTTTGCCAGTTTTTGGAAACAATCATAAGAGGTCCCAGTTTACATTCTAGGCTGCCTACAAATGCCCACAGAGGGCACACCACCTAGATAGTACTTTAGAGTATCCTACATGTTTTATTAAGTATTGTGTTGTCTTAAGTATTGTGTGTATGCTAGAAGTGTTATTTGTACTCTGAAGATATCTCAGTGACCGAGATGAAATATAAGCAATAAAATTAGTTTTTAATCCTTTCCTAGTGCTGTCATATTCCATTAAAACTCAAACATGATGTCCTCCCAGACTTAACACACCAGTTAGTTATGACCTTGACCTGGTTATTTAATGAAAGTCTTGCAGTGGGTAAGGTTCCTAAGGAGTGGAAAAAAAGGCAAAATAGTATCACTCCACAAGCCTAAGTCTAGGCAGAAATTTCCAATTATAGACGTATAACTGCAGTTGCAGTCAAAATGTTAGAGAGAGAGAGAGAGAGAGAGAGAGATTGGTTAAGAATAGAAAATATAAGAATGAGTTGAGGAACACTGTATTATTTATGATGGTCTGCATGAATTTGTAAAGGGTAGGTCTTGTATTAGCAATTTACTTGCATTTTATGATAAGGCAATGAGTGTGTTAGGTAAGGGAGAATCATATACAGTGATATTCTTCGACTTTGCAAAAGAGTTTGATAGATTATCACATAAGTTGGTGCACAAGTTGCAGAGGATAGAAGTAGACAGTACTGGTTAGATGAACTGGCTCTCTGAAGCAGCATCTCAAAAAGGAGGGTAACCAACGGCATGCCAAGATTTGTTCTGTTCTTGGGACCCTGCTGTTTAACATGTCTGTAATAGATATATCCTACGGACTAACTGGGGATTTTCAGTTGTTTGCTGATGATACAAATTTGGGAAGAATTACAACTAGCACTGCTGATGATAATAAAAGGAAGATTTGAATAGAATTTTGACTTGGACAACAGAATGGAGTTGTAGTTTTACTATTAATAAGTGTAAAGTATTGCATTTTGGAGTGCAGAAAGATAAAGTACTTAGAAAGAAGTCAACAGACACCCTCATGGGCAGGGTGGATTATGTCACGTAACGAATCATGTGTTCGAACTCAGAATGGCAAGGCCGCTGGCCTCCTTTCTGAGTTTCTTAAACAGCTTGACCAGCATGGCTGTCAGTACTGTTCTCCATCATCATCTCTACTGGATAATTACCAGCCCTCTGGCAAGAATCTAAGACAATTGTGGTTCCCAAGCAGGTAAAGTCTCCAGTTCTGTTGGAAATCTTCATCCCAATTGCCCTTCTATCTCAACCTACAAGCTCCTGGAAAAACTCTGCTCATCAAGATAGCTCTCCCTATAGAGCAGTGGTCACCAAAGGGGTCGATATGACATTGTTAGGGGTCGATTCGAGCTCAGGGGCCGATTGGGGGTCGACAGAAAAATATAAGACATCATTGTATGGGTAATATTTAATTCAGTTAACTTGGATTACCTCCATGACAAAAGACATGGAGGTAATGACAATGCAATTAAGAGTGAATCATGGGATCAGTACCCTCCATCTTTACAGGTCCAGGAATAGGACCTGTAAGATGGAGTAAGGTCATGAAAATAGTTACTGAGGCCAATCAAGTAGACCAAAATGACGTATTTACCAATAAACGGATGTTGGTGGTTCCTGCCGGCCGGCACAGTGGGAGTGAGATTGCAACACGTGCGTGGTTCTTATTTACTGATACTTACAAGTATTCGATCCCAGTCTCATTTTTGCGCATCGACATACAAGTGAGCATTAATGTTCTAAAATTCATCAACATACATATTATAATTCAATCATTATTCATTCACGAACTAAACTTCACTATGTTGAAGAGTTGAGCAGCGCTGGTAGTAATACCAGTGATATTAATACCAGTAGTTTATTAATATCACTAGTAATACTAGTGATATTACTAGTGATAGTAATAGTAGTAGTAATAGTGATATAATAATATATACTATATTATACATACAATAAACACTGTAACTATAAAATAAACAATCTAAAAACTCACATAAGCATCTTTTTTTGTTTGTCCTATTATAATTACGTAATAGTAAAATATAAGGGGGGTCGATAAAAAGTCAAGAAACGCTTGAAGGGGGTCGACGGGCAAATGACTTTGGCGACCCCTGCTATAGAGCAAGCTGGCATTACGCCTGGCAGAAACTACTGTGATCAAGACTTAGCTTTAACAACTCAAACTGAAGTTGGCTTCCAAAAAAAAATTAAAATCTGGTGTTGTCTTCATTGACTTTACATCAACCTATGATATAGTCTGGATCAGAGCTTAGTTCATCATAAAAAGGAAAAACAAGTTACACTTCCTAGAATCCATGCTCACAAACAGAAAAATTCTGGTCCATATTAGAGGAAGGAAAAACAGACCCAGATGCCTTCAGAATGACTTGCTCCAGTTTTGGCTCCAACTCTTTTTAACATCTATATTTCGAACATTCCCTCAACAAGATCAAACAAATATATGTATACACAGATGACATGGTGATACTTCACCGATCACCTTCCTTCAACTCCCTGGAGGATGCCTTGAACACAGATTTAGAGACTCTCGAGAATATTTCAAGCAGTGGCATTTAAAGCCAAATCCCATGAAAACAGCGTCCACACCTTTCCATCTTAACAACAAGCAGGCAAACTGCCAACTCAACTCAACTAATTTTCTGTGGCAGCCCAGCCCAGTCAAGAATGATCCTCATCTGTAATACATGGGAGTGAATTCAGATAGAGGTCTGACCTACAAAAATCACACTCCTAAAATAAAAAACAAAATAAAAATGAGAAACAGCATCATCTCAAGACTAAGTGGAACTAGCTGGGATTGCAGAGCTGAGGTACTTAGGATCTTGGGCCTGGCCCTTGTTTTTTGGTACAGAGTGTGCACCAGTCTGGGAAAGAAGTGCTCACACAAACATTATTGAATCCCAGCTGAACATAACCATGCGCACAATTAGTGAGACCCTGAAATCTACCCCTCTGCCATGGCTACCAGTGCTTTCCAACATAGTCCCACCAAATATATGAAGAAAATAGGCTTGACTAAAAGAAAATCACACAACTCTTATAAATCCCTCTAGAATCCAGCTGAAGTCAAGCCACCCATTTTGGAACATAATTGGAGCCTTTTCTGGTCCAGCACCTTCAACTCATAACATGTGGAACCAACAATGAACGTTGAACTTGCCAACAAATGGCTCTCTGTGTAAGATCCCTGCAGCAACCAGCCTGGCTTCATCCTTCTTAAAAGACTATGGACAACTATCAGCAGAATTAGGATGAATCAGGGCAAATGCAGCTATCACCTACATAAATGGAACATGGCAAAGCCCTTACAGTGACTGCATCCATATCCTACAGACTATCAAGAGTGGCTATCAACATTGGATAGTTGAACTCTGTCATAAGAATACATACAACGTAAGGCTGTGTACTATATTGATGGTGCTATACTGCAGGAAGTGGATGAATTGATGATAGACTGAAGTGTAAAGGACATATTGCAAGTGTTGCAAAGACTGCACGTTGTGGTCCTACTATGAGAAGTACTCTAGCATATAGGGATAAGGAGGTAGCTGTGTATAAAGCACTGGCCAGACCACACTTGGACTACTGTCTTCAGATTTGGTCATCTGATTTTCAATGTGATGTGGAAACATTGGAGAGGATCCAGAGATGAATGTCTACAATATCAGGATTCTGGAATGCTGATTATGGAGAGGGAGGTTGAAGAAATGTGGATTGCAGAGTTTGGTGGATATGGAAAAGTGATATGATGGAGTCATATAAGTCAGTAAAGGGATTTTATCAGATTAATCCAGAATAGATTATAAAAGGAAATAGAAGGCAAGAGGGAAAGAACCAGGGGCCATCTCTGGAAGTTATGTAAAAGTGTGGCAAAGAGGAGTGCAAGGAGTAATTTTTTATATGGAGAATTGTTAAGGATTTTAAGATTCAGTAAGATAAATATGTTGTCAGGTGAATGAATCTCCCATGATGAGTATACTGACTCCATGCAGGGTGTAATAATAATAATAAGGGATTAAGCCAAGAATATAATTTCTTGGCATCTTTAATTTATCAAACCTTACACTTAGTTATGATAAACTGATATCTCCATTCATTTTCTCACCTTTCCGATTTATTCAGATCTTGAAGTGCCATTATGTGTAGTGCACATGCTATTAATCTCACTGTAGTCTGGTAACATGTTTAACATAAAGGTTAAGCAGGTTTTAGATATCGGGTCCATTAACCTGATATCTTAACCCACTGTTATCATCAAATTCCTGATATGCATTGTCAAGGGTTGTGCAGAATACTGTGACTGAACCACATGAAAAGTTTACATTATTACTAAATTAACAACAGTGTTCCTCCAAATCAGTCTTATTTGTTAGGCCTCTGATGATGTTAGACATTTCAGTGTAATAAGTCTGCTCTAATTACATCAGTTAACTATTCTGTTAACTGATGTAATTAGAGCAGAATAGTTAACATCAGTTAACTATTCTGGTCATCATGCTTGTACCAAACACACACCTATAGTCTCCAGTTCTTTGACCAACTCTTATTTCCATTCCAGCTCTTATTTCCAATCTGTAAAGTCAAAATTGGTTTGAACACTGTCACAAACTGTAATTCAAAGTTTCAATTAATTTCTCTCTTGCACTACATAAATCGATTCAGTTCAATCCCTGCCATACCAGTTTTGCTTATTCTATTGGTTATTGCAATATTTAAATTGCCATCATTACTAAAAATTGAGCCCAAATAGCTGAAATATTTTACTTGTCCTATAGGTTTTTCCATTCAGGATGGAAATGAAGCTATTAACTGCTTATTTTCATAGTCATGTCTTGTCATTGTTGATTTTCATACCAAATTTGTTACAGCAGTTAATTAAAGAAGCCTATATACTTATACCAAAATTATTTATTATTATTATTATTATTCAGGCCTTCATGGAGTCAAGAGACTCATCATGGGAGGTCCTTCCTAGGAAACACAAAGTCTATCATACCACTCCTTGAACTCATTAACTGTTCTTGCTCTCGTCACTAGATCAGACAGTGCATTCCACACTTCAACCACCTCCACACAAAAAAAAACACTCCTCGCCCTCTTGCTTACAGCCTCCTTTTGCAACCTCCATGGATGGCCCCTTATCATCACTCCTTCCCACTATTCCACCAAGTGAAAGAACTCCCCAGTGTCCACCCTGCACCTGCCTCTCAACAGCTTAAAAGTCTCGATCATATCACCTCTCCTTCTTCTATCCACCAAACTCTGCAGTCCACATTTATTCAGCCAATCCTCATAACTAACATTGTACAGTCCTGAAATCATCTTTGTTATCCACCTCAGTACTCTTGCCACAGTTAATTTATCCCCTTCAAATCCTGGGGACTAAATTTGAGAACAATAGTCTTATCAGGGTCTAATACAGTGGTTCTTAACCGGTGTTCCACGAGAAGTTCTGGAATTTGTCATTTTTAAGTTAATTTGTCAGCAGAAATTAATTTAATGATGGTTTAATTGATGTTTAATTAATTATTAATTAATAATTATCAATTATTGATTAATAATAAACAATCAGCTAAATTACCAATTAATTATTAATTTATACATTACAAAATAACCAAGGTGTTCCGTTAAAATTTCAGGATTTGTGAAGTGTTACGTAGTCGAAAAAAGTTTGAGAAACACTGGTCTAATACAACGGAATGATAACGCTTTTATCTCTGCAGGTCAGCGTCTTTCTCATTATTGCAGCAATCCTCTGGGTTACCTTCACCACCTTTGCAATATGCTCACTGAATTTAAGTTTTCTATCAATCACCCCGAGATCTCTTGTCTCCCCTACTTCCTGTAGTACAGCTCCTCCAATCGAGTACGCAGCCTCCCATCTATGTATCCCAAACTTCAAGACTTTACATTTTGCTGTATTAAACTGAAACCCCCATTCATTTGCCCATCTGTATAGTTTATTCAAATCCTCCTGCACGGCCGCCACATCTGCACTGTTACTAATAACCCTTCCCAGCTTCACGTCATCTGCAAACAACTGAATATCCCCTTGCAATCCATTGACAATATCATTGATATAAGGGTTAAACAATACAGGTCCTAGTAGTGAGCCCTGTGGAATCCCACTTGTAACCTTCTGCTTCCTTGATATTGCTCCACCGAACACAACTCTCTGACACCTATCAGATAGCCAATCCTGAATCCAGATGACTAACCCTACATCTAAATCCATGCACTACAACTTAAATATCAGCTTATCATGTGGCACCCTGTCAAATGGCTTTGCAAAATCCAGAAAAATGGCACTATATCACTTTCCCTCAACTGCTCTTGTCACTTTATTATAAAAGGCAATCATATTACTAAACCAAGAGCACCCTTAAAAAATCCATGTTGATTCTCACAGATAACATTACCCTGATCTGCCCAACACTGTATATAGTCCCTCACTAATTTCTCCAAGACCTTAACTACTGATGACACACAAACTGGCTTATAATTAGACACTTCCAATCTGCTACTGCCCTTATGCAATTGCACTATCTTACTTTCCCTGAATACCTTTCCCATAGCCAGACTTTCATAGAAAAGCCAGGTCAATGGAACTGTCAGTTCTATAGCGTATCTCTCAAAATCACAGAAAGCTGTGGGACTAGATGGTGAAATACTATCTAGTCCCACAGCTTTACTGACATCATTCTTCCACAATCATTTCTCCTCCTACTGGCCACAAAGCTAAAAAATTCCCTAGGATTTTCTTTGGATCTTAGTATCAATCTCTTCTCATATTCCAGTCATGCCTTTCTCACCATACGAGACACTCTCCTGGCCTGAGTCTTATATTCTTCATGCATCTGCTCTCCACCCCTCTCCTTATATCTCTTCCATAATCTCTTTTTCACCTGCAGTTCCTATTTGATATTGTTTGTCTTTCACTTTACACCAAATTGTGTCCGCTTCTTCACTCATGGAATGCAGCTTACTATTGCTGCTAACAAATATTCCTTCACAATTTCCCGAGCACTAACAATATCCTGGCCTTCCAATTCCACCTTATAATTCCACATATGTTCCCTTTTCTTCGATACTCCTGCATGTCTATTCATCTTCCAAGTCAAACCACATGGTCACTCTCTCAAACTGGGGAGGAGGGGATGTCATTTCAATTGTTATCAGCTCTTCTGATGCCATGACCAAATCCAAAACTCTTGAACCTTTTGTTCCTTCTAGAACATGTTGTGCAAGACATTTGTCCCTCAAAAATTCTAGAAATTCCATTCCCTTATTACTACATGCATTTTCCTTTTCCCAGCTTATACTGCTGAAGTTAAAATCTCCCATAACAATCATTCTTCTTGCATTTGCCAAGCTCAACTACCTAAACATCTCCTGCTCCCCACCCTCTGTACTCCTTGGCTTGTAGCAACACCGAACTAAATATCCTGTCTTGCCCACCCCCCCTACTCACACCATATGCATCAGTGTCACTGCCATCCAAAGCTTCCATTCTTAGAGGACATAACTCATCACTTATCATAAGCAATACTCCACCACCATGTTTTTCTCTCCTATTCTGCCAAAAAATGCTGTACCCTGCTACTTCTATTCCTGTTATTATATCATCTTCCATTAACCACATCTCAGAGATACCAATAATCTTTGGCCAGGCTGATGCAATCAGTGCCACCAATTCATCTGCTTTATTCCGAATACTTTGCCATTAGTGTAAAGCATAAAAATGTCACTGCTTCTATTCCTATCATTATTCCTTCCAGACCTGGCTGGACTGAGTGTTACCTGATGGCTTCCCCCTTCCCCAAAGCACCCATTCCCACAAGAGGCCATCCCTGCTACCATCCACTCTGGGAATTCTAGTTTCCCAGTATTGACAGAATGACTCGTTCAGAAAACAGCAATCTCTCCAGATGCCTACATCTTTCCTCATTCAAATGCAAGCAGTCTCTCGCATACAGTTCCTTTCTATCCTCAAATGCTCTTCAAGCATCAACATATTCCAATCCTCTCTTCTGACATATTCTGGCTATTATACAATTCAGTATTACTGCTCTTCTGCTCAGCTCGTTACTATCATACCTGGGCAACACACACACAATCTTTCCTCTCTGTGCTTTCTTTTGTACAACCTCAAGCAAGAATCTCAGATCTCTCACCAACCGATTTACGCTGTCTCTCAAGTAATTCATGGCCACCATCACAATCATCTCATCCACCCTTTCACCCCACTTAATTGCCATAGCCACACAATCTATCGTTCCTCCAGACAGGATGCCACTTCTCTTGCATCCTATCTTGCACACCGTAAATTATCAAGTCTCCATACATCACAGTTCTTACCACTCTGTTCCTTGATTGCTGACCAGCATCCATCACTCTCTCTCCTCTAACTCTTTCACTCTGTGTTCCCCCTACTTACGTGCTGTCCTGGAATCAAGCCAGTGGCACACTCAGGATTTAATCTTGGAGGGGGGCCCAGAGCACTGAAGATTTAATCTTGGGGGGGGGGGGGGGGGGGAGTTGAGTAGACGATTTACAAATACACACTATGCATTGCATACTACCTATGACTGAGCATCTGCAGTGATTGCCAATACATGACAAGTAGTATAGAAATAGAAGACACAACATTAATAAAAAATTTTTAAAAAAAGAATTTTAATTAGGAAAAGATTTTTGGAAAATTTTCTAGTGTTTATTTCCATTTTCTTTTCGGGGGGGCCAGGGCCCCTTAGCCCTCTCACTGGGTGAGCCACTGCATCAAGCTATCCCTGGTTCCAGCACTCCCTGTCATTCTCACTCTCTGACTGTTTCCATTCTCTCCTCTTCTATCATTTCCATAACTCTCTCTTATTCCCTCTCTTCTACTGCTCCTATTCTCTCAATCCCATACCTCTCTCTTCTACTGTTTGTATTCTCTCCTCTTCTATCATTCCCATACCTCTCTCTCATTCCCTCTCCTCTACTGTTTCTATTCTCTCATCGTCTGTCATTCCCATAACTCTCTCTCTCACTCCTACTCCGATTCGACATGGGATTAACATCTCCAATTCTGATATCAGGCGTAATGCCACTTTCCTTCATATCATGATCCATTTAAATGATGAACAGCAGTAGAAATAGTGTAGCTTTTAAATCAAGTGGTCTTATACCTGATTTTAAATCAAACCATGTACATTATCTTCCTCAGTTCTAACTGCTAATTTACATAGTTGCTCCAACAACTTAATATAAAATCTCATTTTCCCCATTTTGATGTTTGCCCACATCACTCTACATGAAACTGCATGATATTCAAGATTATCCTTGTATTCAGAAGGAACTAGTTAAATGCTACAACTAGTTCCTTCTTTTGATGATCATTATGGCTTGAATATAATATTTTCTAGTTGATATTTAGAAAAATTGCACCAGCATTTATCTTCTTCATTTTGGTAATGCCGATTATATCCTGTGGTAGTTCTCTAATTCTTCTCCAGTTCCTTTTATAGTACTGCTTCTTATGTCAATAGTGCCTATATTGAATTTTGACGGTGTTGAGTTTGTTTCAGTAGCTGGCTTTTCACAATTAATCCTGTTTTTATCTGATTCAGCAGCTGGCTTTTCACAATTAATCCTGTTTTTATCTGATTCAGCAGCTGGCTTTTCACAATTAATCCTGTTTTTATCTGATTCAGCAGCTGGCTTTTCACAATTAATCCTGTTTTTATCTGATTCAGCAGCTGGCTTTTCACAATTAATCCTGTTTTTATCTGATGAAAAAAGAGAGAGAAAAAAAAAGCTTGCCTTGTTTAACTGGCCTGGCCAACATGATATTTCATCTTGCTGTGCCATCATCTTTTGGTTTAAGTTAATACAAAATACAACTTGATTGGCTGAATACCAATCTGCCAGCCCATCCTTTTTACTCAGTCTAACTTTAATTAAAATTCCTTAAAAGGCTATGTGGAAGTTTCCTACCAGTTGTCTAGCTCTGACCCTTAAGCAACTCTAATCTCATTGTTTGGAGCTTAAATATCAGCTTGTCATGTGCCAATCTGTCAAATGCTTTTGCAAAATCCCAAAAAATTACAATATATAAAGTAGCCACTCTTGCTATTATATAAAAAAGCAACCGCATTACAGAAACAAGATCAGCCCTTAATACATCCATGCCAACCTGCTCAGATTCTATTTCCTTCATCTACCCAAGTCAATATGCAAACTTTTACCAATTTGTACAAAATCTTAACCACAGAAGTAATATAAACTGGTCTATAGGTATGGATATCTCTATTCTATCACTGCATGCATACAACAATGCTATCTTACCTTCCTTCTACTCTTCAGGAACTTTTCCAGTTATAAGGATTTCATTAATAAACTGCAAATTGATGACACTGTTAGTTCTTAAGTTCATTTGAACAATTCCTTAAAATATATGGTGAAATCTCATCCAGTCTGTTCCACCACCTAGCTAATGTCTGAAATACTTAATATTCTAAACACATCCACTTCACTCACTTCTAATCCTTCAATCTTCTTTTCCATCCCCCTATGAATAAAACCAGCTTTGCCAGAATGAAATATCCTTAAATATTCATCACACAACCAGCTGTTTCATTTTAACAAGGTTATTCACCCACAATAATTTTTTCTTCCTGCTGGCCACATCAAAAGAATTATTTGGGACATCCCTGAACTCTGATGCCAGTCTCCTGTCATATAATGTTCTCCCCTTGTTACTATACCCATCACTCTCCTTGCTTGAACTTTAGATACCTTGTGAAACTGTTCTCCCCTTCTCACTCCATACTTTTTCCATAACCAACTCCTTTTGCATCTAATTTCTGTTTGATTTCCTTAGTGATCCAAATTTCTTTATTTTTCTCATTCATGTTATATAATGGAGTATTTACTTGAGTGCCAATTGAAGCTGTATTTTGGATATTAGAAAAAACAAAATCACAGAAGCATTAAAATAATGTTTAATTCATTCCTAGCATTATCTTTATTTCATTAAACTAAAAACTTTACTTATATATACAATTTGCACCATTAAAATTACTCCTTTTTTGATTCCCATGCTTCTATACCTTCAAATTCCTCATTCCATGATACTTCTTCAAATCGGTCCCCCATCCCACATATGTTCTTTTCTCTCTTTTGAATGTCTCTGCAACCTCTAAGAGTACACAATCACCAAATGGAGGCAAGGTTATCAGTCACAATCAAATCCTCTGATACCATGACCAAAAATCTTAATTTGATTACTTCTTACTTCTATCACGATGTCTATGACATTTGTTCATCAAGAATTCCAAAATTGAGTTCCTTTATTATTGAATGTTGCATCCTCTATCCAATGTACGTTATCATAGTCCAAATTTATAATTGCCACCTGTTCTCCACTTACCAAGCCAATTTGGCTAAAGATTTCCTACTCATTACCATCTGAGTTCAGTGGCCTACAGCAACTTAATATCTACTCCTGCGATCACCACTTTAAACTTTGTACTCTCAATGCCCTCAGTGTCATATCACTCCTGATTCTCTACTGTGGGAATGCACAAATATCCAGCTGTCATAAGTAACACTCCACCATCCAGTTTCTTCCCCTATTCTGCTAAAAAAAAAACTATATACCCATTCCACCTCTATTCCTGTCTGGACATCATTTTCTGTCAAACATGCTTCATTAAAAGCAATAATCTTTGAACAGAGCGAGTCAATCATCAATGCTCATTCCTTTTATTCCTGATATTCATATAAAAATAGATTTCCATATAGAAAAAGTTGTAAGTGTTCATCTATGTGCATGCCAGCTGTGCTGGTTCTATGAATGATCCCATGTCTTTTATTGCCCTCTCCAGTCTCTACAATATACCACTTCCTCAGCTAGCTTCGTACACACACACAAGGCCATGCTTGCTACTCTCCATTCTAATATCTATTTCTCTGCTCTAATACAGTGCTTCCCAAATTCATGGATGTAAAGGCCCCCTTGAAAAATTAAAATATTTCACGGCCTCCATCGAAAAAAAAATTGTAATACACACATAATATTTATTGTATTTATATTCAATACAAAACATACACAGCAAATGCAGATATTACATTTTAGCATCTTACATACACATTTGATGTAGCACAGTTAGTCTTAAAACATTTTAAATTTGTTTTCATTATTTCACGGCCCCTTCAACAAAACTAACAGCCCCCAAGGGGACCACAGCCCACAGTTTGGAAAGCATTGCTCTAATTCACTTGCTCATGGAATTGCAAATACTTGCACTTCAAATTCAAATGCAAAGCATCACAAGCAATTCAAAAATGCACATATTCCAAACATCACTCCCCCCCCCCCCTCTCTCTCTCTCTTCCTACACATTTTCACAATGTTATTCATTAACACCACTCTTCAGAAAAGTCATACCAAGCCAGTACACTCACCAGCTTTCCCAATCTTGTATCTTACCTTAATTATTATTATATTAAATGTGTTGGTGAAAAGTAAGATTTTAGTATTAATAGAGATGTTTACAAATATTACTTTGCATTGGTTACTACTGCTGTAATTTACTTCTATAATTAAGTATGCATTTGCTTTGTGTGTTCTTTTCTAATCTCAGGAAGCAAGAATGGATGTAGGTGTCTCAATATTATTATCATTATGTGACACCTGGAAGGGTTCATCCTGGGAGGGCACACCAGTCCACTACACAATTCACCATCTCCTCTACTTAATCCTCCAACTACATAACGCCATCTACCGCCCACCTATAACAGAATTTTTGTCTGTAAACTGAGTGTTCTCACGGCAGATTTACCTGTATGCGGGATGAAAAGCCCGAAGTTCCGGGAGAAAAAATCCCTATTACCTCCATATGAGATCGACTAACTCACCTCCAACGGAAAACGCCCATATAAAAGGCGTTTCCTTTCGTCACGACGCGAATCGAACAACTTCTTTTTCCAGTCGAAAAGCACACTGTTCTGTCGTTCTTCAAATTGCGCTACGGAGGTGCTTAAAATATTGACATTGTAATATATTAACATCAGGCACTACTGGCAACATTAAAAAGAAATCACAGAAATACATAACGAAAAATAGTGAGTAAAACTACCTGGAGCAGTTGGTGGGACAGTATTGGCATGTCCATATGCAGCGAATATTGTTTGGGTATAATTCTCAGAAATCTCTTCTGGTGAGAAATCCTTTCTAAATAGAACATTATCACCTGGATTATTCATTTTTAACACTTCAGGTACAAAGAGGTCTTGATACAACAATACATTCGCTCACACATGCTACTGACGTTCCTACTAATACCAATATCTCCTTAAATGAATGAATTTGTGTTCACCATAGGCAGGCGTAAACTTGTTTTTGCAAACAGTTTAATAATGTGTACTCCATTTATAACAACCGAAAAGTCGTTTAAGAAATACATTACATTTTCACTTTTGTGATATAAAACAAACAATAGCCAGCAAACAAAATATATTATATTATTTTATTTTTTAATAATAAGAACTGGATAAGGATCGACAAACACCCTTAGTAAAAGAAATTAACACTGCACGTGGAAAACTACGTTTTCCCAAATTACAACAACAAAAATCATATGTAAGCTGAAATCAGAAAACTACTACAGCGCCGCTTAGAAAATCAAGCGAAAAATTTTAAAAAAAAAGCAAAAAGGTTGGAAGATTGGGAAAAAAAATTGTTAAAGAAAGAGACTAATAGGTAATTGCAGAAATCAATCTATGTTGAAGCTTAAAAGTTTCGACCTAGAGAGCTTATGTGTAACGCAACGCTATAACAACTAAGTTGCCTTTATTTGCGCTACTTTAAAACACTCGAGTTCAACCTGGAGCCGATATGTTCACCTTCTTAAGATTTCCTTCTTTCTTTCTTCTTTTCAATACCGTAGCGCAAATAGAATTTCTGTTGGTGAATGCACAACAATAATAATAATAATAACAGTTGTTGTTGTTGTTGCTTTCGTACAGGCAGTGGCGCACCCAGGATTTAATCTTGAAGGTGGGGGGGGGGGGGAGATTGAAAGGATAAAAATATTTTTAATGCAATGAATTTGAATTTAAATTATAAATACTTTTATCCCTTCAACTAAAATTCGTTCAATTTCATTCATTAAATAAAATTCATTAGGTGATTATAAAAATTTATTTAAAGAATAAAATCGACTTTTCTTTTCTTTTTACAAAGCTCTTGAATTATTTCAGTCGTGGTTACATTAATCTCTCTGTGTATATACAGCAAATCCAGTCCGTTCAATCGTGATTGTGTCATAGTAGATCTTTAATAGGTTTTTAAAAGGCATAAGTTAGAAAATGACCTTTCACTGGAGCATGTTGTTACCGGAAGCGTTGCAAATATTTTTAATAATTTATAGATGCTAGGATATATCATTTTGTCACACTTTGAAAATGCATTAACGGAATTTTGGCATGGAGTTATTTCAAACGGTTTTTCAAATTTCTTATACCACAACTTGAATTCGGCGTTTAAAATTGCTGGATATAAGGCAAATCGTCGGCATAAAATTCACACAACTGACGAAAATCTTCCATTGCACTTGCTGTTGGAGCATCTTTTCCATTTGGTAGAAGAGAAAAAAAAAATTTTTCAAAATGTTTCGGTGCCGAGTGAAACGTTCCTGAAGTTGAGTAAATATTTGGTCAATAAATGGAATGAAAATAGTTCTCCTGAAACACTCTTCTACAGAATCGGCTGGAACATTGGACCTTAATGTTTGTTTTGATGTAGTCCTTGACTTTTTAATGTCAATATTAAAATTATTGGCTTTTATACATGCTTCATCGTAAATATCTTTAAATGAAGAATCTGATGTTTCACGAATGGTATTTAATTGAGCCACAACATCATCAACAAAATTTAGGGAAATTAAGAGGTCGCTGACAGATTTTTGCGTTATTTTAGACAATGGTACGCAAATATTTTTTGCCAGCTAAACAGAGATATTATAAAACCAAATTTACACAATGAATTATCCAAAAGTTTTACATTAGAGAACAGGTCTCTGTCTTCCCAAGAAATGATTGTTTCAAGACTATGAATCACTGCATCATATAATTCCACCATCGTCATGATGGCTTCATGGCGTTCCACCCACCTAGTCGGGCAAACTTGGCATAGTTTCTGTCTCTTAGTATCCGGTGTATATTTATCAACAAGGACGTCCTGTCTCTTAGTGGGGGGGGGGGGGTATTGAAGAAATTGTGTACCTTTTCAATTATGCCAATGAAATTTCTTATTTCAATCTGATACAGCATTTCCAATTGCCAAATTCAAACTATGTGATGCAAAATATATAAAGCTTGTAGATATATAGCTGATATGTGAGATTGGATACTATTAAACTTTCCGCTCACTGATGCAGCACCGTCGTAACCTTGCCCACGTAAATATGACAAATCGATGCCATAATTATTTAAGCTTTCTAATATTTTGTCGGATAAGTTTTTTCCTGTAGTGCTTGTTACAGGAACAAATTGTAAAAATTCTTCACAAACTTTGTTGTCATTTTCTTCGTCTATATACCTGACACACAAGTAAAGATGTTCAGTGGTACAGATTCATCGGCAAGAATTGAAAAACATTTCGCCGAATTAATTTTTTGGACTAAACGGTTCAAAATGATTTCATTACATGCATTTATAATTTGCTTTTATATGTTCCAGCTAATGTAGGTAGCGTTTTTGGCAGAATGTTTATAATGTTCAGCCAAGTTTTCATCGCCCCATCGATTCTCCTTAACAAAGTTCGAAAATTGCCTTCATTGGCGATTGGCTCCTATTCAAATGAAAATTCTCCATAATCATGATGTCCTCTCAAGTGTATCTTTTGTCGACCACATAAAATTACTGTTTTTATAATCGGTTCTAATCGTTTCCGATTAACTGCAGTTTGTGATGCACTATCTACATCAATTTGTCGATTGATTGGAAATATATTTTCCATCTCGAATATTGTTTAGCCTTTCGTAAGTCACAACAGCCGTTATATGATATTTTGTTTTTTGATGATTATTAAATTTCTCAATAGCTTTCTTCTAATTATTACAACCTTACATAACTAACTGCCTAGGTACTTCAGATTTAGATTTTCCAACATTAGCAGGTGCAAAAAACACAATATTTACAGTACGCACTATTTGCAACTTGAGAGTACACACACCATGTAAATTTTTCAAACCATGTGTATTGAAAATTTCAGTTGTGATTTGCAGCACAGGTTGCAGGAAAATTTAAATTTGGTTCTGGTTTCCACAACTTGTTCATGATATCTAAATTATTGTCAGAATTAAATGTTCGTTCTTTCAAGAATGCGATGTCGTGAGAATTATTAATAACTAAGGAAGTACTTTCTTCTGGATAATTCGATGGTTTTGTCTAACCTACGACTGGGAAACCCGAATCCAAATTGGTATTGACAATATTAATAGCGCAAACATTGTTACTAACATTTGAAAAATCTTTTTTTGGAATTTTTGAAATAGTTCAATAAAATCCTCTGCATACGTTTTTCAGCCATAATTTGAAATACAATATCCTAAAAATAAAATAAAATATTTTATTAATTTAGCTTTACAATGTTATTGAAGAATTTACGTACGATAAAGGTTACTCTTCAGAGATGGAAAGCTAAGTTTAAAGTTCAAGTTATGCTTTTCAACAAACCCAATGGAAAATAGCATAGAATACAATCATATCGCACACGACCTATGACTGAGCATCTGCAATGATTTGCCAATACATGATACCCGTGATCCTCTCTGGCCCAGCTCGGACAGCATTTCTCACCCTTTCCCAAGGACCTGTAAAATGCCTAAAACAATTCTATTGACCACTAAGTTACGTTTTTAAAAACGTAACTTAGTGGTCCATAGAATTGTTTTAGGCATTTTTTTTTAAAAAACGTATGTGGGGGTTATGAACATTTGGGAAAAATTGTGCTATTTGTAACATAATAAATATAAGAGCATGTTTTGAATATATATGGAAAAACAATTAACTTGGAAGTAAATGATTAATAGTGTATCATCATTGAACAAAGTATTAATTTTTATTAAACAAATAAATAATATTATATAATTATGTAACTATTTACTTTAATGAGATGGATGAGCTTCTCGGCATTGCAGAGTTGCTGGATATCTGGCTCAATATTAGTCAACCTCAGTCGAAGATCGGCACACACACTAAGACGAATTCTGTATTTTGTTTTTATTTGAAGAAGCGATGAAAATCCTTTCTCACAAAGATTGGTTGTAGAAAACTGCATGGCGATTTTCAATGCTTCTTCAGATAAATCGGCAAATTCACTTTTCACTGAAGGCGAGATCCAGAATTGAGCCAAAACACGATCACAGAATTGCATTTTAAGTTCACTGTCACTTGAAAACTCGATTAGTTCTTTTCTCGATAACGAACGGTCATTTTCGTGACTGCAAACCTGAAATGGATCATGAACCCACAGAAATTTCTTATAAACGTTATTCGGAAAATATGTTTCCAAATTCTGTTTCAGAGTTTTGAGGTTGACACAAACCTTTCTCAGTGGTTAAATTCTAAACTAATAAATTTCGGAGCCTTATACAAAATAACCAATTGTATTTAGCTTTGAATACTATCCGGAAAAGCTCCAAACCTCCCCGTCCCTGTCATCACGGGTTCGTAATCAGGCTACTGTTGATATTGACTTTATATATACATTCAAAACTGTAAAGAATTGTTGAATAATAACACAATAATATAGGTATAATTACCGTAAAAGGAGAACGCCACAAAACAGAAAAATGTTCCTACAAAATAGCCAGTTGCATTTACCTTTAAATGCGATCCACTGGTCGAGGTTCCAGCAAGTCAGCAAATCTCCCCTTTCGTTCGGTGTATTAATATTATCGCATTGCAACTGATGGGAATTCTGTGTTTCTGTGGATTTGTTACAGACCTCTTTCTCTTCAGAAATTACACACAAACTGTCATTACAAACTCGTCTTGTATTATCACTGTCATCTGAACTATTTTTCCGTTTAAAGATGGTTTCAATGTACTTATTCGTAATTGAAATACCGTACTTACTCAAATATAATTCGCTCTCGCATACAACTCGCACCCCTGTTTTACTTTTCGAAAAAAGAAATTAAAATTTCGCATATACCTCACAAATGAAAAAAAGCTGAAACACGTTCAGAGCGGGGGCGATAGTAACTTCCTCTGTGGTAAACACACGCCCTCTCCAATTGTCACTATATTGAAGAGGCAAGAAAAACAAGTACTTTTATTATGTCTGTGAATAAGGTACTAGCAGTCTGTGTAATATATTTCTCAACAAATAGTGCAATTAGAAACAACTAGGATAAAAATGACACTAATTCATGAATCATCCGTCCCCTCATACAGAAACTATGCTGTATAGACTCAAACAAACTCATTAGTTAGATACTGGCAAACACAGTATCTAACTAAAAGCTATTGTTATTAATTAGATGTGTGTGAGTTCGCCTGCCCTAAACCAGTAATTAAGTTCATCGGAAGGTGTTAAAATTTGTAAACGTCTTAAAACTAAGAAATATATATATATATATATAGTGAATGTTGTTATGGCAGTTTCACATATTATTGGAATTCGGTTGAAGAGTGTTGGCATTTCAACTCAATTGTCAGCTTGCTTTTATTTTTCAGTCGTGCGATTTCCAAAATTTATATAAATACTGGGGTTAACTCACAACACACTTTATCCATGTATTACTTAGCACTTCTGAAGATATATTGAGAATTGGTTGAAGGAGGAAAATCTTCAACAATAAAAATCAATAAGCAACAAGCAAATCTGGTCATGTGGATAATATGTTCACTTCAAATCTGAAAAAAAAAAACAGCAAGGGAAGGTGGATGCAATAAAATCATATTGTTGTTCACTTCACCCCTCTTTTATTACTCGTCATTCGGCTATTATAAATTAACACAGTTGCAGAATGTTCATTGAATAAACATTCTGCCGTTTTTTTTTCAGTATCCATTTTATTTCAATAATTTTTACTTATTCAATTTTAATATTTTTTTTTGGATAATTAAAATATATAGATTTATTTGGTTGATTTAAGTCTGCCTGTGGACCATAGGTTGAGAAACACTGCTATAGAGGGCTCTCACCTTATGTGCCCCTACTTCATAAGTTGTATAGAAATAGAAGACATGACACAACATAAATGAAAAAATGAATTTTAATTAGGAAAAGTATTTTCCTAATTAAAATTTTCTAGTGTTTTTTAACTTTTTCTTTTGGAGGTGGCAGGACCCCTTGCCCTCCCCTCGGTGCGCTACTGTGTACAGGCACCTCTTAGAGTCGGAAGACTAATCAGTGAGAACAAATTTATCCACACAATCTATCATACCTCTTCTTCAACCAATTAACAAACAAAGTATTAATAAACTGACTCTGGAAACCCTTCCCATTCATTCACAACTACAAAAGAGAAAAATCTAGTCCTCACACTCCTACTGACCACTTTTATCAACTTCCAGGATTGATGTCTTGTTTTCCCTCCCTCTAGCCAAGTACTGAAACATTTTCCTTGCAAACAATCAATAAAAACCTTTCAGTAACTTTAATGCTTATATCATGACCCCTTTTTTCTCCTACCAGCAAACTTCTGCAATCCACATACTGTCAATCTATCCTTAGGAAAGGTTCAACAGAAGACTCACAATTTTAGTTGCTCCCCTCTGAATCCTGTGCTCAAATGTGATCTCTTGGACAGGGGCGCGCCAGTAGTGTCTGGCGCCTGTGCGCACAACTTTAGTTGACCCCCCCATACCTCTCCCCCCAATAAAAAATCACTATCACTTTATAAAAACATATAAGTAAAAATGAAATACGAAATATATTAATTATAAGTTTATTGAACAAAAAGCAGAGATTACAGAAAATTGTATAAAAAACACACATACAAGAAGGGTACAAAAACAAAAACAACAAAAATAATTTGGAAAAAATAAAGTCTACTTTGTTAAAAATACAAAAATAAAGTTTCATCAGGCCTATAATCATTTAAAAATTGATTTAGATCATTCAATGAATCTAAAGCAAGTTGGAGATTCATAAATGAAGATTGCAGTATTTTGCTGACAAAATTTACTTTAATTCACTTTATTTAAAATATCATACCAAATCTTCGGCGCCTTTACTATCCTGGCGTCTGTGTGCGTCGCACACATTGCACATATTGCCGATGCGCCCCTGTTCTTGGGTTTCTTCCTCATTCGCAAGAAAATCAAGAGACAACACATGAACACATTAATCCAGGGACGTTCCAATGTCTTATATGGAGGAATAACAATAATGTGTGTCTCAGTTTCCTCCAAGGAAGTTGTGACACACACAAATACAACGTTTAATTACAAACTAAATAACTCAGTCAACCAAAAATCCATATTACGCAAAAACTACAATGCGATAACTTAAGATAACTTAATATAACTAACTAAAACATTAAAAAAAAAAAAAAAGATTTATCTTTCGGTAACTCTAATAACAACACAACACAGTGCATCAACTCGCGATCGTATAGGTTTAGCTCTTATTCATAAGCTAAGCTTTGTTCATCTAAGGTTGGATATGACTGTCTCTCCATTTCAATAAGTTAAGGCCTATTCTAGCATTATTGAATTTACTTAATAAGTTAAGGCCAATAGAAGCATTATTGAATTTACTTTAAGTATTTCAATATATCATTGCAAATGCTCATGATACGGCAAAGGAAAGCATTTTATTTTTCACAGAGAAGAGGATAAGAGTGATGACTTTAGGATGTTTATAAAACACGGTGATAAGGTTATCAAGTGTGTTTTATTCTCAGAGCGATAATTTATTCAATATATTGTGCATCACTATCATAACAACTTTAAAGTGATGGTCATTGCCATTTTGTTAATATTCTGAATTAAGTTGTAATAAAATATCCAACACAAATATTTTACTTCAGTGTATATACCTGTCTAGCTCTTTTTTATGATAAGCCCACACACAAAAGGTCAAAAGACATAAAACACTACAGTGTCATATGTGGACAAATGATTAAGGAAATATTTTCTAACCTGTTGACATATTCCTGTGTAGCTCAGTGGATGTGGCGTTTGTATACCACGGCGCTTGACTGCAAAAAGGAAGACTTTGTTTCGAATCTAGTCGTCGACCAGAGGAAATTTTTCTAAGCCTTTTTCAACTGGTTTCCGAGTTAGTCGATCTCTGGCACGGGAAAGCGGGTATTTTCTTCCAGAAGCACGGTTTTTCGTCCAGTAACCTCACGAAAATCGACCGTAGAACCCACATTATTTCACACATCAAACATATTGTGTAAGGGATTGGAACCGCGAGATGGCGGCACTTGTTGAGCCGTCTCTCTTCATTGCGTGCCGCTTAATTAGTAACAGCCTTGGGCCAGCTATCTCCGATTGGCTGCCAGTGGAGATTAAACTGCTCACTTAACCTCCAAAAGTTAGATAGGGTTAAACGACTTCGCCTACTCCCTATGCGAAATAAAAAGGCATTAGCTGATTTTTATTTTATTTTATTTTTATTTTTATTTTATTTGATATATTCCTTAAAGAGTGGAAGTTGTATTCAGTGCGAAAAAAAGTATGGGAGAAATTGGTAGAAAGATTCGCAGTGGATGGAATGAAGGAAGCTGATGAGAAGTTGAGTTCGGTGTGTTTTGGGCTTGACAGCATATGGCTGCTCTAGTTCTTACATGTGTGTAGTTAAAAGAAAGCAGAAGAATGGTTAGCGGCCAATTCAGAGGTGCAATGCCCATGAAAGCACCTACAGCGCTGAAGCATGATAGATATGATAGAGTGACAGAATTCTTAGGGAGGATTTTGGTGCTCCCCACCAAATGTGAGAACAGTACTCGAAGGTTGGTCGCATCTGAGACATATGAAGTGTTTGCTTCCATAGATCCAGCATATCCCCAAAAAGGGAGATAACTATCTCCCTTTTCTAACTGTTCATTAAGAGAAGTTTATTAAACTGGCATCTTAATTATCTAGAGACTCAATAGTTAATTAGTAATCGCTAATATAGATTCTGCATGCATTCTCGTCCTACTGCTATCCCACTAACTAATCTTACCCACCTTTAGACACAGGACGTAGAAAGATTTAAATAAACTCGTATGTCCGCTCTTGATATTTCAAAGAATTTAATGATATCTGGCACTGAGCATTTTGCAGGGGCTGTTGTCTTATGGCAGTTCCTTATGGCTGCCGTGGCCTGGCACTATATGACTGGATTGACTGGGTAGTTGCTCGTATAATGTGATAGTTTACATAGGCAAAAGAGAATATGTGTTATTTATGGAGCACCTCAAGTGGAGCACATAAAGTCTTGAGCACATCACGAGGAATACCATCTGGACCAGGAGCCATCTCAGTGTCAATAATAATGAGGGATTTCCTGATGTCCTTTTGGCGAGAGTTCAGAGGAGGCATGCAGTGGACAGTAGAACAGCATGTGTTTTATTTTGATTGTCTAGGCAAGAGTTGAAGGAAAAAAACTGATGCCAAGCGTTCTGCCTTTTCCTTGGGTGAAGTGGTAAGGGACCAGAAGGCTTGAGTGTCAGCTGAGTAGGAGATAAATTTATTAGATTTCATTCTTATGCAGTCTGCTTTGGAATTCTTGATAACTATTTATACTTTTCTTAATGTTTTATGTACTGAATGACAGTTGGTGTTTATAATTTAAGACTTTGAATGTAAGATATAGATTTTATCATGAACTACAGAAGCATTTATTTTAGAACCATAGCTTGGATATAGGTCAGGGATTTGCAATTGTGTGGGCAATAAAGCCTTTCATTCCAGTGGAGATTAATTTGGTTATTAGTTCAGTGCAGCTGTGTGAATTGGGAGAGCGAAAGCAAAAATCTGACGGTGGAAAAACAGTATAACATTTCTGGAGGTCATCACATTAGACAATTATAATACCATACGATACTAGGCAGAGATTGGGTGGGAGGAAGATGATCTGTAATGATGGAGACTTCAATAAGAATGTGATCAGAATTGTCAAGGAGGAACAGACATAAACAGTGTATATGGATCGAGAATTAGTTCTGAAAAGATCAATAGTGTTGTAGAAAGAACAGTTATAACCTGACTAACTGTTAGTTTATGACTGATAGCTAGGCTGACCAAACATACCGTTTTGAACGGGACAGTACCGTTTTTCATATTTCCCAGCCGTCTCGTCGTTTTAATAAAAATGTCAATTTTGTCCCGTTTTTAATAAAACCTATAGATATACTTTAATATTGGTCGATCACAAATTTTTATTCATGACTAACCTATAATCGTATATCAATATCATGGATACCAGTAATGTGTATAACCATGGAGTCGCATTGTTCGATACTAAATATCGATATCTGCAGTGATTTATTCAGAGAAAATAATAAATACATTTTGCTCCTAGTAAGGAAATACTGTGAGTAGACATATAAATACAAAATTATTGACGGAAAATCTCACGTTAAAATATTTTTTAATAGTTTTTTTTTAAAAAAACTATTAAAAACTATTAGTTTTTAATTTTTAATAATTTTCGTCTGTGTGTCACAAGCACCTTCAGTACATGTTAAGCTCAAATTAAACAATAACTGGCAATTCCAAAATTACCCGTTTACGTGAGATTACGTTTACTTTTTATGTGAGATTTTCCGTCATTAATTTTGTATTTAAATACATTTTGGCAATAATTGCTTCTCAGACGAAGCGCATGTCCTGCTGTAACGTTAGTTTTTGCTTTGTCTGTATGCTAACCGGTTTGTTTTTCAATGTTTTTCAAGGTATTTTAAATTTCATAATTTTTAGTTTTAAGTTTTATTTTTTAACTCTTTAAGTCCATCCTTGCAATCTCAAAGAGGCGAAACCGCAGTTTTAATGACGATCTCCAGAAAGAATTCAAATATTATTAAACTGGACAATCTGGGTAGTGATGGAACAAAAGTGGTATGCCAACATTGTAATTTCCATTTTTCCATTGTTCATGGAGGTAGACGTGACATGTACATAGCCAGAAACAAAAGGATGCCGAAAAGACTCTGGTTTAAGTTAAAAACATTAGCTCGTTTATGGTGAGACGTGATGGTGATAGCGAAAATTATAAAATTGCAGCAAGTGAAGCTCTTGTTACTTATCATACTGTGGGTCACTGCCAACGTTTTCTCGCAAATGACTGCTTGTCGACATTGATCAATAAAAATTAAGAATCAAAATTTTCTTCAGCACGTATCAAATTAGAAGAATTAATTACTAATGTTTTATCACTATACATATTGAGCAAAGTAAAACTTTTTTAATCGTCTTACTTTTTCATGAATACAGAATATTACATAACCCCCGTCCCGTTTTTGCCATCCCAATGTCCCGTTTTTGTCTCAAGGAAATATGGTCAGCCTACTGATAGCCAATTATTCAGATTCCCTCCCAGCTTGATCTGAGAAAGGTGAATAGGGGAGCCCATTTTTTGCTATCGACAATAATGTCTCCCCAAGAAGGACATTCTCAAATTTATGTAATTAGTTTGAAAGAAATCAATTTTTAGTAATAGGTACTCAAAACACGACATCATGATTGTCAGTTAGAAGAGTTATATAAAGGCATCAAATGAAGGTTGTAAAGTGAGATAAGGAAGTCTTGAGCCACAGCAGCACAAAAAGCAGAAATTCGAAGTTGGATAGACTTTGACAAGGAATATCAGATTCTAGAAAAAGTGCATGTCCTTCCTTTTTGAGGAATGCATTATACAAGATATTGTTGGGACAGTTGACGTCGACTATGATCATGTAGATGCCAATTGAGGCTCCGTTAGGAAAGAGAGATCAGGTTTTGGTATCTGTAAGTGCTGGGGAAGTGTCACTATTGTTTACTTTAGTTTAGTATTGCTTAGTGCCTAGAATGTTGGTGAAATGTATATGGAAGCATTTTTTAATTAGAAATAGTTTTCTTGTTATTTTGGACGTATTTTTCGATTTTTTGTTTGTTGTTGTTATTTTTGTTGGCGATTTTTTGTATCCACAGATAAAATGCTAGTATTTTAATGATTGATCCTCATGTGTATAATGGTTGATTCAGGAAACACAGAACAGGGTAGTGCGTCTGGAGTGAGGGACTTGTGCACATCATTCACACACACACACACACACACACACACACACACACACACACACACACACACACACACACACACACACACACACACACACAAGTCCAAGTGTGACCTAGGACAGTTCCTCCTGAATATTGACGTGATCCCCTCAATCCAGAACCTACAAGGTAAGCAGACAGATTATCGGGAAGCTTCCAGCGGATGCGTTACTATCGGGTTTGGTACCATGCACTATCTGGGGGTCAGCCTACAGAAAACCGTTCTACTGCTGCACCATGAACTGGAGCAGAAACTGAATCTAAAATTAAAATAAATTATCTAATGCCTTTTATTTCCTTATAGAGAATAGGCGAGGCCTTTATACCCTATCTAGCTTTTGGAGACTGAGTGGGAAGTTCAATCTCCACCGGTAGCCAATCAGAGATATCTAGCCCATGTCTATCACTAATTATAGCAGCCCCCCGATGAAGTGGCTGACAAACAAGTGCTGCCTTCTCTTGTTACCTAACTCTAACAAGATATCTTACTATCTGAAATAATGTGAGTACTATGGTCGATTTTCTTGAGTTTATGAAATAAAAAAATCCGAGTTTCCCGGAGGAAAAGTCCGCTTTCCCATGCCAGAGATCGACTACCTCGGGAATCGGTAGAAGAAAGGCTTAGAAAACGTTCCTCCATTCCGCGAACTAGACTTGAACTTAAGTCTGACTTCGAGCGACCAAGAGCAGAGGAAGCAAGCAACACTTCCACTGAGCTATGCCCTGTAGTTGAATAATAATAATGGCATAAAGAGTATGCCAGCAAGAACATCGCCCAAACTGCATGTGAGAAGAAAATATGGAAAGTCATCTGCATTAACCTGTCGGCTACCCATGGGAACCCATATGTGACTGATTCCAGTCGCTCACTAGAAGAACATTTTTATAATTAAGAAAAAGTACATATTATATCTCTAAAGATTAATTGAAATAGGATATTTATTTTTCTCCTTTCCATAAACAATAAAATGATTTCTTAATTTCTATTAATCTAAGTATCTAACGCATCTTAAACTCTAAGCATATCATTAGAAGCTAAAATGCCACCGAATTGTTTTTCCATACAAGAGTGCTATTTAATAGATTACACTTCTTGAAATTACTTATATTTCATTTTTATTAGAGCCACATGAAATTGAAGTTTAATGCGTCTGTAACTGAACCATTTTACCAATCGATAACGTATTCGTTATATTTAGCTAGCGCTATTACACTAAATAAAAAATTCATAATCCCTTTTATACCCTTAGAGGAATTAGCCCATTACCTTTTAGCCTTATCTAACTTTAGGAGACTGAGTGGGAAGTTCAGTCTCCACAGGTAGCCAGTTACAGATAGCTGGTCCAATAATATATTTAATTTTAATTATCATTAGTAGTATCCACTGAAGAAAGGCTAAACAAGTGCCTGTCTCGTAATACATCATCCAAACACAATATATTATTGCCTGAAATAATATATTGTTGCACTATCGATATTTTTCAGTTTATGGAACAAAAACCCGAAATTCCTAACCCTAACCCTAACAAGGAAAAAAAGCTACTTGTCATGCAGGTTTCTTCCCAAGTTAAGTCGATTGAGTTAACTAGGGAACACATTGAAGAAAGGATTTAAAAAGTTCTGTTACATGAAACTAGAACTATGATGATTAGACCAGGCTACACCAAATTGATATTTTTAAATTACCTGTGTTTTGGAGCCTTTTTCAGTTCACTTCAAGTATTTGCTGCTACAATATTGAAAGAGATTTATCCAGTTTAATGATTACTGATTGAAAAAGTATCATAATAATAAACTTTCTGATTTCCTTAGCAGCTTTATACACCAGTCAAATCTTTCACAATTATTTCCCTAATTTCTGATAATTGCAACATGCAAAATCGCTACATTTCTTCATGAGGTGTTGTGCTTTCCTGCAACACATCAATATGCACTCGATGACATAGAGTCAATATACGATTACTGTACTCTAAATATTGTCAATGCACTGCTTTCTATGAAAAATGATTATATGATTGTCAACAGTTATTGTTCATGCATATTAAATTTTCGCTCGAGTACAACAGCATTACACTAGTTAGAAAATTTCACATTGAACTCTAATATTACCTTTGAGACCTTTTCTTCATTTCTTTTAAATTTAAGGCCTGTGTAGCTTAGTGGAAGTGACGTTTCATCCTCTGCGCTACACCCGCCCAAAATAAAGTTGGAATGGGACAGGAGGCTTTTTTCATACCGTAAACTCAAGAAAAAGGACGGTAAGATCAAAACTATTTCAGACAATAACATATCCTGTAAGGGATAGGTACCAAGACATAGAGACAAGTTATTCAGATGCCACTTATACGAGAGTGGTCTGAAAAGTTCTCGGCCTAACAATGAAAAAAAACGAATTTATAATTTCAAAATTATTTTTATTTTTCAACATAATCTCCCTTAAGACTAATACATTTATTCCAGCGATGCTCCAGCGCCATTATTCCGTCCCTGTTGTAGTTCTCAGTAAGATCTGCAAAATACCCCTCTACAGCATCAATCACGTCTTGATTTAAATAAAAGCTGCTGACCAGTGAGGAAGAGTTTTAGTTTTGGGAAGAGATAGAAGTCAAAGGGAGACAAATCTGGGGAATAGAGTGGTTGGTCCAACAATTCATAGTGCAGATCCCTTAATTTTCCCATTGCCAAAACACCTTTGTGGGCAGGTGTTTTGTCCTGACGAAAGATGATTTTTTTCTTCGGCAAACCGGGTCTTATCTCACGAATTTTTTCGCCTAGTCTGGTTAAAAGATTGGGATAATATTTCCCAGTTATTGTTTAACCCTTTTCAAGATAATTAATAAACAAAATGCCTTTAACATCCAAAACACTGATGCCATGACCTTTCCTGCTGATGAAACCGACGTTGTCTTTGGTGCTGAACGACCGCCTTCTGTCCACTGTTTTGACTGCTCTTTGGATTCTATTGTGTAATAGTGAATCCAAGTCTCATCCATAGTAATAAATCGTTGCACAAAATCAGCTTTATTCTTGTTAAAACGCTCCAAGCACTGTTCAGAGATTTTCATGCGAGTGCGTTTTTGATCTGCTGTGAGCAAGCGTGGCACCAAATCATTTTCTTGTGGAAAGCTTTTTCATTTGCAATTCTTCATGCAAAATATATCCTACACGTTCTTTTGAAATGCCTATAGTTTCAACAATTTCATTAACTTTCACTTGCCGGTCATCCGGTCATCAAACCTAGAAGGGTTTTTCTTCATTATTCCCAGTGCTATGAATGTAAGCATCATTTCCACACAACTACAAACTTTATTATTATTCACATAGATAACAATTGGATTACTTTTATTCAAAGAGTAGTTATTCTTAGTATTATGCTTTGAATTTTTTTGGCAATTTAAGCTGCTAGATGGTGACTTCTGATTCTCGTACCAGAAATGATCTATCTATATTTGCTTGAAGTAAGAGTATTGACACATCATTATTATTATTAACCATCGTTCTCACCTTGGGATTTTCTGCAAAAGTGTGTCATGAATCCCTTAATTCAATTATTACTATCGTTCCTAAAAATTAAGAAAAACAGAGGATTCATTAGTGACCTCTGTGGGATCCCTGTAGGCGGAGAAGCATAAATATTCAACACTAATGTGCTTCCTCACCTGTTAGCACTCTTGGAAACTTAAGTGGCTTACTCTTGTTTTCTCTGAGAAACACAAGTATTTCTTCCCAATCAAACACAGTCATATTACACACATGAAAGTGTGCCCGCTTATAATCAAGTAAATTATATTATAATAGACAATAAAATATAGAATTATAAAATATATAAAATGGAATATAACCTAGAAAATAATATAATATAGAATATAGAAAATACAGAATATACAATCATAAGGTATAGTATTAGATTTCTATAGGCATAATATTAAAACAACACCATCTTTTCTTGTATATTGCCATTTAGTTCATGACAAATGAAAGATATGTTTACAAGTATGACTGATTCAGTGTATTTTACAAGTACCCTAATATATAATTTACACGTGTATGTGGAAAATAACGCCTATTCTGGATTTAAACCAACCAATTGAGCAGGGTAAATCCAAAAAGCATATAGTACAATTTACTATATCCTTAGTAAACGTAATCACATGCACTGAGGCAAATCATGAAATAAATAGAATATCAAAAACCTTTTTGTTGGGGATTTATAGATTATTAAAAACTCTTTGATAGCTTCAAAACTTCTGCAATAATAGAAACTAAAAAATTAATCCATACCAAGTGAATATGTAGAACTGTTAAAAGAAATACCCAAAAATCGAACAGCAACTATATGACAATAAACAGAAAGCCATAATATCCCTATTCCAGGGCCGTTTGTATCATTAGGCGAACCTGGCAATCACCTATAGGCGCCAAGGCTTCGGGGAACCAGATTTTGCTACATATAAAACTATATAAAACTAACAGGAGCTCCTATATTCCATAAAATATATGTATGTAAGCATACCATTTCTTTGCTGGACACGTTCAGCAAACCTGGATAATATTCTGTCCACCTGATGAAAGAACATGGATAAGAAGTGTAGTTTGACAGTCATGTCCATTAGAATGGTCAATAATCCTTCACGCCAAAAAGAACACTTAACAAGATTATTTGGCGTGTGTAGTAGCTATGTTCAGTTGCCTACATCAAGAAACGCAGTTGCTTGCCGTTTGCTCGGTAACCGGAATCTAAGTTATATCAGTCTAAATAACCTATGAGTTATATTCATTTTGCTGCTTGTTTTATCGTATAATTATAGTTTTTAATGCCAGCGCAAAATAAGAAATCCTTTCATACTTTCTTCACTTGATATTGTATCACTATGGAAAATCAATGTCGCTATCAATTTTTTGGCTAATTATTTTAATCACCAATACATTTTAAAATTCTTCCAGAACTTGATTGAAGATAATTATTTTTGCCAAACAATTAATTTATAAATTCATGAAAATCCGAATCTAAAAATGAATACAGTCTCCATCTGTTCCAAATTAAGTTTTCTTTTTTATTCATAATCTTAGTTCGAAGGTTAGTTCAGAGATTGCACGAAGGTTCGCACTTTAAAATTTTGCTTTATAGAGAATCATATGTAAATCTTGAATCATGTCATGTAATGCATAATTTTTATAAACGTAATCTGTAGGTTTTTGCATTTCAACTTTCTTGGTTTCCCCCAATCACTCCCTACAAATCAAAATAAATGGCAGTTATGAAGTCAACTGTTATTTACATATTTTCGGTATTATGCGGCAGTTTGGAAGTAGCGATATTTTCCCTACACTTTATCCTTCGAAACATGTGTAGGTGCATGCGTCAAATTTAAATTTTATTTCCAAAATTTTCATAACAGAATTAGTTCGCCTTTAATAGCTCATCCCCCCTCCCAAAATTATCACCCCCCCCCCCCACACACACACAAAATTCTGCTAGATAGCATATGTGCACTTTCTTTTTGTTTGAATTCGTTATTTTTCCAAAGTAATTGTACTTTTGCAGTTTTAAGCAAAAGATAAAGGAGAATTATTCTCTGATAATATACCATTAGATATAAATTTTTGATATTAAAAATACTCACAATCGGAAACCCCCAGTAACGCAGTTTAACATCATTTGTTGTTCATTAAAAATAAAAATAAATAAATAAATAATAATAAAAAAAATCGTTCCTAAAATTGAAATGTGTGACCCATATAATTTTATTTTGCAAGAAAAGAAAGCAAAATGTCATATTTATTTCAATAAATGTTATGTAAAATATATAAATATTTGACATAATATTTCCAATGTAAACAAACGTTTTGATTATTTATTTTCGCACATGTGAAATTCGTTTTTACTTGGGAAGAGGCAAAATAAATAAATTGTGCAGCAAAAAAGGTCAAATATCGTAGGACAGTAAAGAAATTCCAACTAATACAGTGCACGTAAAGAGAATTTTCTCTTAACGGCGGGGGGGAGGGGGAATAATTGCATTTTAGCAGATAGAATGCTGATGAAGTTTCATCAGCATTCTACATTTTTATTAGGTCAAAGGGATTTTGAGTATATTTGCAAACAGATTACTTTGATTACCTTGATGGACCCATGTTTCACTTAGGATTTCTCCATTAGTGCAGGTCACAATGATGCCTCCAATGATCTCGATCTTGAGCCTCTCTCTTCCATGTTATACCCATAGATTTTACGAGTGGATCTTCCCATCTTGTAGCTGGTCTTCCTGGATTTCTCTTTATTCTTGGTTGCCAGTTGAGTATTCTATATGTCCATCTGTTATCGTTGAGTCTGGCTCTGTGACCTGCCCATCTCATCTTTCTTTCATATACTGCAGTTACCACATCTTTTATGGATCACTTTCTTAGTTCCGTGTTTCTAACATGTTCCATTCTGCTGATGTTACAAATCCTGCGTTCCATTGCACGCTGAGTTATTCTGAGATCTCTTCTTCTTTTCTTATCGTGGTCCATGTTTCTGATTCATATGTGAGTGATGGTAGAATATCACTATTAAATAGTTTTGCCTTCGGAGAGATGTTAAGATTTAGATAGTAAGTGTTTCTTTTAGCCTGTTGCTTGAATGATAGCCATGCAGCTACCTTTCTTTTTGCTAGTTTTTTCATATAAATCGTTATTCATTTTCATCGTGTGTCCTAAGAAATTGTATGAGTCAACTTGTTCTATAGGGATGTCATCAATACATAGGTGACTGTCACTTGTGTATATGTTTTTCATCCATTTTGTGTTTTCTAGATTCATTTCTAAGCCTATTTTACTGCTGTTTGTGTATACTTTTTTCTAGGTCTTTTGGGTTTTGGGACAAAGGATGGTATTAAAATTATATCAAGATTGTGGAATTCTGATTATGAAGACAGATTGCGAATTTGTAGGCTGCAGGCATCAGCAAACAGTAGAAAGAGGAGATTACATGATTGAGACTTATACATTTTTCAAAGTTTTAGACAGGATTTCAGTTAATAGAATTTTTTGTTTTATGAAGGATACCGAAAGGACAAGAGGGCATCCTTCGAAGCTGAGAATGAATGCCGCTAAGAAGAAGAAGTGAGGGCTTAGGTTTTCTCTAATTGAATGGTGCGTGATTGGAATGGATTGCCATTGGATAATGTGTGTGTTTCTGCAAGCAGTGGGAATGAAGTGAAGAACAAGTGTGATAGCTGGTACATATATTACGTGCCTTTGTTTTTCTGGATGAGTCTCTGAATCCCTGGAGGTCACTCTTAATAGTAGTAATATACTAAGCAACTAGTTTATTAGAGATGCCCATGTAACAGTGTGTTGGAAAACTGTGAGTCTTCAGAATAATTTCAGTATGCCAAGGTATTTCTTTGTCGAGGTTCTGAAAATATTCGATTGATTTTTGGTCGAAGCAATATGATGATTATTCATAGTTATTATACATGTTGTGTCTTGAGGCAAGTGTCACATGTGACTCCATGCAACATCATTGGAATCTCTTTCTTTTTAAGTACATTAACATGGGAATATCTAATTGCCTGTGATACTATATGTCATGCAGTAAAAGTATAGTTATCTACCAAAATACATTGTGATCTGATATCAAATCAAAATCATATATATCAACTGATGCCTTTTATTCCCTTATATAGGAAGTCGGTGAGGCCTTTTAAACTTATCTAGCTTTTGGAGACTGACTGGACAATTCAGTTTCCTCAAACAGTTGACCAGAGATAGATGGCGGTGACTGTCAGTAATTAAATGCGCAACCGATGAAGAGACCAGCAAACAAATGCTGCCAGCTCTTTGTACCTAACCCTAACATATCCTGTTATAATGCGGGTATAAAATAATGTGGATTCAACGGCCGATTTTGTGGAATTTAAGGGACGAAAAACCTGAGTTTCCAGGAGTAAAAATCCGTGCCATAGATCGATTAACTCTGGAACTGTTCGAAGATTCCTACAGTCGGGGACTAAACTTGAACTGAAGTCTATCTTCAGGCGGCCTTGCGCAGAAATGTGCAAGTGCCACTTCCACTGAGTTAAACAAATTCTGTGATTTGATATATGTGGTAATATATTATTTTTAATAACTGGTCTGATTCTATTTCTTTATATGCTATTCCTCTTACATTCCAGTTATGTGTATTATATTTTGTCGTTTCCATTTTCATTTTCCCTTTTCCATTCCAGGGTCGTTTCGCATAGATTCAATCCGATTATCTTTTTCTGTCAGCTTACAAGTATGGTTATGTTCTCCATGTCAGGGGACTAGCCTGACGATGGAATAGTTCAGTCGTAGGGCTACTACCTTAAGGCTTCTGAACTCGCCTTCTTCCGAATTTAAACCCATAGGAGGAATAGGGTATATTGAAGAGGAAAGGGTAGATTATAGAAGAAATATAGTAAGGTTTATAGAGAGGACATAGTTGTAAGGCCAGAAATGAAAAGACCCCATGGCCCTCGAGTACTCTAATAGCACAAGGGTCATAAAGTAAGAAGAGTTGGCTGATAAGGCCTTATACGAAAGATTAAAGTAAGTGGGTCTTCCTTAAAGTAGAAGAAGGAGAGGATAGATCCAGCTAGGGGTACATGGGAGTGCCGCTTCCCTTACAATCAAGATGATTGCCCCGTATGGCCCTGTTGGTCCACGAGTCCTTATTCAGTATATTCGGACCACCCCGCCACACACACACACATATATATATATATATATATATATATATATATATATATATATATATATATATATATATATATATATATATATATATATATATATATATATATATATATATATATATATATATATACACACACACACGCACGCGCCTGTATACACACACACACACACACACACACACATGGTGGGCTCCCCTATCCGCCACCCAGGGGACGCGCTCTCTAGGGTTACAGGGTCCCCTGAGAGTAACAGAAAGATTACCAAAACAAGCCTTAAAGTACAAGCCATTAGGAAAAAGAAAACCAGGACGTCCTCTTAAACGATTCAACGATGACTTCTAAGGCCGGAACAGGCCATACTAGGCCTAAATCCTTGATACGTATGATGATGATGATGATATTATTTTTAAATTAATTTTAAAATTTAAATTTATACGTTTGTGTTTGAGAGAGAGAGGGAGGGTAGCAGGACTTACTAATTAACTCTACTTACCGACAATAACGTTTTTTATTGTCTTCATAGTCTTATTGTGTCTTCCAGTTGTTATATCAGCAGAGAGAGAGATAGAAAGTGGGTAGATGGAGGGACTTTTTGAGATTAATTTTACTTACTGACAAGAAAGTTCTCTAGGATTTTCTGCCAGCAGTTCGCAAAGTTGATGGATCAAGGGCCCGAATAAACTGAGTTTCTGTTTTTTCTTCCTTTCAAAGAAACTGCGATTTTTTATTCTTGCTGATTAGAAATTCACGATGGATATTTAACATAGTAATACAAGGTGTGTACTTTTCCTAAAAAGACTTTATTGCTTATTTTGAAACATTTTAAGCACTGTCCCCTTGAAATAATTCTCCCTTCCTCCCCTTCTAGTGATACATCGTTCCCAACATTTCTTCCATTGTTGGAATGTTTCCTTAAACGCACTTTCTGTGATGGTGTGCAGTTCTCATATAGCATTTTGATGAATCTTCTTTATGGTTTGGAAACGACGTCCTTTCAAAGTGGTTTTAAGTTTGGGAAACAGGAAAAAGTCTTCTGGGGATATGTTCGGAGAATAGGGTGGATGGGGCACAATGGATGTCTGATGTTTTGCCATATAATTGTGGGTGAGGAGCGGCGCATTGTCGTGGTGCAACATCCAAGTCTGGATTTCCCACAATTAATGCCTCTTCCTATGAACAGCATCCCTCGAACGCGCGAAAACTTCCTGGTACAACTATTTGTGTACCATCTGACCATGTGATACAAATTCACAATGGACAAAGCATTTAAAATAAAAAAACACGACCAACTTCACCTTGATCGTTGACCGACTCGTCCATCGACGCTTATACCAACTAATCAAACCACTGCGTTCGGCTCATACAGTCGCCATATTCTTGGTTAAGTAATTGCAATGTCTCAGTAAAATAGATACCAAGCTTGCAGCAAAATTTCACACACACGCATTGAACTTCAAGCCCCTTCATTGCCACTTTGTCACTAATCCGACAAAGAGCTTGTGCACGCGCTCACTTCAGGGAATGTAACTCGATGACTAATGCTCTTAGCAGAACGGGGTAAAGCAGTTTGTTGTCAAAACCTGCCGCTCCGTGCGCTCAGTGGCCGAAGCGCGCTATTTGTGCTGGTTGGTACGCTATTTAAAAATTTCGGTCCTTTTTTGAACACGCCTCATATTCGTTAGAATAGAGAGCATATGATGGTGACAGTTATCTGTGTAATCATGTCCCTCTAAAAATTGCAAACAGAAATAAGTTCTCTCAACAGCTTGATGTAATCGTGCTCTCCATTTCCCATGTTATTTCTCCAAGGTTTTCATCTATTCTATCGTTACCTAGCAGTCGTCACCGGTATTTGAGTTTACGATTGCCGGAGATTCTACTGTCGATTTTTGTGTTGTTGGGTGAAGAACTAGATTTTCCCAAAGACCACTCATGCTTAATGTCACCAGCAATCGGCTAATTCGGGAACTGGTAAAAAAAGAAAAAAGGCTGCAAGGATTCCTTAGTTGCGTCTACAAGATACAAATCATTATAGGATCTTGCGTTTTGAGACTTTTTTATTATTAAAATACATTAATATATTTTTCCATACAGTTGTAATTTACAACGATTCCGGTGTGCTATTTAAGAATTTTAGGATTTAGTGATTATCTCTGAATCATTACTTGACTGACGCAGAACGTTACTGATTTGATGGGTAAAGCATAAATGCTTTTCATATTCCCCTTTGTCTGAGAGGGAAGTTCATTGAGTGGTGGGTTATTGAGCTTTAAACTCGCCCTGGAAGGGCAGTGAGATTAGTTGTGTTCAGCTGAGCATAGAATTGACTTGGGTCTTTTGTATTTGTAGAACTCTGCTTAGTTGTAATCTGGAGCTTGCTTGATCAACGGGTTTGGATGGTTGCTAGTCTCGGTGAAGTACTTTTCTGCTAAATCATGAAGGAGGAATGTGATGTAGGGAGTGTTGACTTCTCGGTAAATCTGGGAGTTTCTAATGAACCATGGGGCGTCCAGAATCATTCTCAGGCATTTATTCTGTATCCTCTGCAACTTTTGAATATTTGTATTCGAGGTATGGCTCCATGCAGGAGATGTGTATGTGATGACTGAGCGTATTACAATCCAAGTATTGTTCCGAGTATCCAGTTTGCTTCTTCTGTTGATCATGGGGAAGAGTTGTGCGATTACTTTGGATGTCTTCGAGCTTATGCGTTTTATGTAACTGGTGAATTGCTGTGTTTTGTCAAGCATCACGCCGAGATATTTGACCTCAGTCTGCAATGGAATCTTGACTCCTAGCAGGTGGACGCTCTTTTTGGAGAAGAATATTACTGAACTCTGGTTAGGATGATTGCTTGCCTTGGTGAAGAACTCTTCTGCTAGATCATGAAGGAGGAATGTGATTTAGAGAGTGTTGACTTCTTGGTAAATCTGGGAGTTTCTAATGAACTATCGGACATCCAGATTCTTTCTCAGGCATTTATTATGTATCCTCTGTAGCTTTTGATTATTTGTATTCGAGGAATGGCTCCATTCAGGAAACGCGTAAGTGATGACTGGGCATATTACCATCCTGTATATGATTAGTTTGTTTCGAGTATCCAGTTTGCTTCTTCTGTTGGTCATAGGGTAGAGTTGAGCGATTACTTTGGATGTCTTCGAGCTGACGGTTTTCTTGGATCCTCCAGTCCATCAGCCACTTCTCCAGTGTATGAGTACTAATTCAGAGTCATGTTATAGTCAATTTAGGGCTTAGAGATCTTGCTAATAAAGCAGTATTATCTGCATATAATGCATGGATTGAGGAGCTTAGGATTTGAGGGATATCAGCTATGTAGATAGAAAACAGTAGGGGGGGGGGCAGAAGTGACCCCTGCAGCACACCTGCCAAGATATTGCGACTGGTTGATACAGTTTCATTTATTTTGACCTGCACGTATCTGTCTTTGAGGTATGTGTCTATTATTTTTATTAGATTAATTGGTATATTGAATTTGATGAGTTTGTAGAGAAGACCCTGATGCCACACCTTATCAAAAGCCTTCGCAGCATCTATAAAGACCGCAGCTGTGTGGAGGTTCCAGTTGAAACGTTTAGTGATATATTCAACCAGCCGGTGTATTTGTTGTTCAGTGCTATGGCTATTTCTGAATCCTAACTGCTTGTCCGGAATAATTCCTGAAGCCTTGTAAGGATGACTTTTTCCGTTACCTTTCTGAGGCTGGATAGAAGACTTATAGGTATGTAGCTTTCGGGGAGTTGAGAGTTCTTTCCAAATTTTTTTGATTGCCATGATATCCGCCATCGTCTATGTTAAGGGAAAATACTTGAATCTGAGGATGGCATTGATTATATTGACTTGATGCACAATGGCTTTTCTGCAGAATAGTTTGATTATTCTCTTTTTGATTCCGTCAGGACCTGGAGCCTTGTCGTTGTTCAAATGGGTTATGATATTTATAACTTCTGCTGGAGAAGTGGGTGTGATAGGTTCTGAGTTATCCTTTTGTTGTGTTATGACCTTCTTGACTCGGTGGTGAATCTTGTAGATAAGGTAGATGTTCATATTTTCATAAGAAGGGTTACATTGAGTTTCCAAGATGTCAACTAGAGCTTCTGCTTTTTGTTTGTCAGTGTGGGCTACTCCCTTCTTTGTCTGAATTGGGTGTATAAGTTGCCTTTTAGTGCGGAGGGGTCCTAAGAATTTCCAGATGGAGTTATCCTCTGGGTTTAGATTCGTCAGTTTAGTTCCCCAATCTTAGTTTCGATGTTTTTGTAGAGTTTCACTGACTTGTCTATTTAGATAATTCAGAGTTCTTTTATCTTGTGGGGCTCTTGTGCTATGGTACCTCTTTCTGGCTTTGTTTTTCATTCTGATTAGATCCATGATTTCATCAGGGATCCGACCACTAGTGTGAAACACTGTGGTTTGTGTGACTGATGTTAGTGCTTTTTTGATTTGATTAGTAAGGTTGTTTATGGCTATGTCTATCTCCTCTTTATTATGGATAATAGATGCTGGGCCGATGTGATCTGAGAGAGTTCTGGAGAGCTTGTCCCAAGATATAAAGGAGTGCGGAGGAGAGAATTGCTCTTGTGTACCGAGCTTTAGCAAAATGGGGGTTGTGATCAAATGATAATTCGTTTAGCGTTTCCAGTTGGTGTTGGTATCTGATGTTTCTGAGAATTGCGATGTCGAGTACATTTGAGCTTCCAGCTGGACTGTGATGGGTGGGCTCTGTGGGTCTGGCTATAACAATATAATTTTGCGTTGAGTAATGGTTTAGAGTACGGCCTTCGTCATTGATTGGTGAGCTGTACCAAGCTGTATACTTGGCATTAAAGTATACAGCTTGATGGGTATATAGCCATGATGGTGGAGTCTGTGGAGCCGAGAATGGAATCCAAGTCAGATACAAGGAATGAAATGCTGGGTGGATTTTATACTACATAGATATTGATACTGCCAGAGTTGTTTGTATGAATTTCAACACCTGTTATCTCTAGGTTCTTGGTTTGGGGATTGGTCAGGACATTGCGGCTTAGGTAGTTTTTAATGTATTCGGCTGTACTTCCTCCGCTGGTAGAGTCTGTCTGCTTTGTACAATATGCAGCTCCGTAATTTAGGGTTATTAGCTGGCCTGAGATGTGTTTCATTTACTAAGATTATATCAGGGTTGTGTCTGTGAATGAACTCTTGCAATTCCAGAATTTTGTTGCTTAGTCCATTTTCTTTCTACGCAGTGATCATGAGAGAGTTAGGTTTGTATTTTCTTTTTTTAATTACTGAGGGCTGACAAAATTGAATGGGTATCATGCAGGATTCTTTTCGTGGAGGATAGTGAAGGATTTGTCATGCTGAATTCTTGTAACATGGTTGTTAGTAGGGCAATTAATTCTGACGTTAGATTAGAGTTTATTTTCCCATGGGATAGAATAGCCTTAGTTCGTGCAGAATTGGCATAAGTTTTGATCATTGCTGCAGGTTGTTTTCTTTTCTGAGTTGTCGAACTGGAGTTGTTAGGACCAGGGTGCGACCTGCACGACTGCCTTGAGCGTTGCTGTAGGGTGTTGGATGGATAGATTTTGTTGACCCGCAGTTCATTGGGTGTGAAATGCACCCCTTGTAGTTGGCAGGGTAAAGTCCTCCACAGTTGGTGCATTTAACTGGCATTGATCTTGGCTTGGTGCATATGGTGGTCTGGTGGCCCTCGCCGCATTTTAAACAACTGATATTGGCCTTGCATAGTTTTTGGGCATGGCCAAATCTTTGACACCTATGGCACTGCCCAGCTGACACCTTTTTCATTAGCGGCTCAGTAGAAATTCTGAGGCCAGATAGCGGTCAGTTCGTATATCTTTTTCTGCGTCTTTTCAAACTCTACCAGAACCAGTGGCATAGGCCATTTATCTGACATGAGCATCCTGGAGTCAGGCCCTGTCTCATAAGGTCAGCAATGATTTCTTCAGAGGTGACACCTTCGGTTACCCCACGAAGTACCACCTTGAGATTCTTTTCACTGGGTAAAACAAATATGTGTGGTAAGAAAGAATTTTGATATCCATTAGCTATATCATTTGTCTATTAGTCAGCTACTGAGGCTGGCTGGATTTTGACTCCTTCATCTTGGTTTTTAACATAGGAATATGAGATATTATGTTCCCTTAGGGCTGATGAGACAGATGTCCATTTGTCCTTGTTCCTTAATATAGCAGGTGGAACCTTTTCAGTGTTGTTCGGGATATCCGGTGTTGGCGAGTCTTCATCCATCTGGTCCTCTATAGTTCTGCATCTTTAGTAAGAATACCCCCCCTGTGAGTGTTTTGACAGGGGGATTTTGGTGACAGAACAGTAATGAATTTTCCTTGTTTCATCGGATTCAATCTTGTCCATTATGAGCTTCATTACCTCTAGGGACTGCTCCTTGATTTTTTCCATATCTGGGCGGGGTCTCCTGCCGGCTGAAAATGTTTGAGAGCAGTAAAGAATGTGGGAGATTTCAGAGTGAAATGTGCCTGTTGTCTTACTAATATAATCCCGCAGGGCTAGGGCCTGCCAGCAAAAAATCCTGTAGACCAAGGTGGTCTACTAGCAATATTTAAACTTGTAGCGTCCTACTAAATGAGGAAAGTAGTGTTAAGAACACACTTGTCCACAGATTGAAATCCTACCTCCCTAAACTACCCTAAATCTACCACTGGTCCTCATAGTGGGTGGGGACCTACACGGTCATCAGACCTATTGCATGTTTCAGGCAGAGGGGGGGACAGTAGGAATCAAATTGTCAGCGTCAGTGCAATGTGAAATTCCTGAAAAACCTTGTATGAAATCTAATCAGGCTCAATCTAAAATAATACATCTGATCTTGCCAAAAGTCCAAAGCAACTCACTCTCATTCTTGACTGAACCCAAAAGCCAACTTTTTATAAGAAGTACGACAGTTGTTATATTTGCACATGATTGGGTGACTAGCCAATCAGAAAGTCATGTGTGGAAACGCGATTATCCATCATCGTATAGTCTTAGTGCCTGTCACGTTTTTTTTTGTAATATATATATATATATATATATATATATATATATATATATATATATATATATATATATACATATATATATATATATATATATATATATATATACAGTATATATATATATATACTGTATAAACAGGGCAGGCGGAAGCGAGTATGCAGTGCATGCGGTGCATGCAGGCGCCGCTACGAAGGGGGCGCCGCCGCCTGGACACGGTTGATAAGTTCATTTTTAAGAAACAAAATTTTTATCATACTAACAAAAAATTCTTAGAATGATCAATATTAAAATAAATAAGGCCGGATACACCGAATAATAAAAAAAATTGTATATTGCCCCCTCTTTGATCAGCCGGCTGTTTATAATTTTGCAGCGATTGTAGGCTAAATGCTTGCTTGCAGAATGTTGTGTCTACTGCAGTCTATCTAAAGTGAAACGGTGAACTGTTTTTATGAGCAGAAACGAATTTTCGTACAAAACATTTGTTGCTAGTTAACCAGTCATATGGTACGCATCTCAGTAGGCTACTGAAAATAGCGCAGTGCGGACTATTATTTTGTCTCTGTGTCGTGTTGTGTAATATAGTACTCATCTCAATAGGCTACTGACAGTAGCGCAGTGCGGACTATTATTTCGTCTCTGTGTCGTGTTGTGTAATAATTTCTTGTGGATATAAAATAGAAATGGAATCAAAATTTAAAAAACAAAGTTATCCGGTGCACAAAATCGTAAGCATCATGCTGCGAAAGAAGCAGCTATTAAGAAACAAACTAGGGTTCCTAATAAATTTGTTAAAAAAAAAAAAAAAATCAGCTAACGCCTTTTTATTCCCGTATATACGGGAGTAGGCGAGGCCATTTAGCCCTATCTAACTTTTTGGAGACTGAGTGGGCAGTTCAATCTCCACTGGTACCCAATCAGAGACAGATGGCCCAAGGCTATCACTAATTAAGCGGTACGCAGTGAAGAGAGACGGCTCAAATGTGCCGCCATCTCGTGGTCTCTAACCCTAACACAATATATTTAATGTCTGAAATAATGTGGGTTCTACGGTCGATTTTCTTGAGTTTACAGGACGAAAAACCCGAGTTTCCGGGAGGAAAAACCTGCTTGCCCGTGCCAGAGATCGACTAACTCGGGAACCGGTCGAAAAAAGGCTTAGAAAAATTTCCTCTAGTCGCCGACTAGACTCGAAACCAAGACTTCCTTCGTGCGGCCTAGCGCGGTAGTGTGCAAACGCCACATCCACTGAGCTACTCTGATGCAGATTGTAACCAACTCGATACATCAGAAATCAGAGTTGAAGAACCGTGCTCATCATCCAGTTTGCATGAAACAACTATTGCAACTATTGAACAAGATAACGAGACGCATGATTTAAGTGAAAAAAACATTTAGGAGAAGATTTAGTTGTAGTTGACCACGAAACTAACACGTTGTTAGTCTCTGTAAATTTTGAAGATCCAGGTGAATGGGGAAATATTGATGAAATATTACGAGTTGTCTTAATTGAAATGGGGTCTGTTCAAAAGAAAAATATAATATATCCCTTTTACTGTTTTTTGCTTTTGTTGCAAACTTTTCGCACCTACTGAATCAAGTAGTCTTGTAGAAGGTTATAACGATTGGAGAAATGTAAGTACAACGTTGCATAGACATGAGACTAGTTTAACTCACATGAAAAATTTCTTATAATGGAAGGAACTTGATAAAAATTTAAAAAAACAAAACTACTATTGATTGCCAGACTCAAAGCGTGAATGAAATGGAAAAGAAACATTGGACGAGTGTTTTAGAACGCTTGATTGAAGTTATAAAATTCCTTGGTAGCCAAAATTTAGCTTTTCGCAAATTATCTGATAAATTATATGAAAGGAATAACGGCAATTTTTTAAAATTAGTCGAATTGTTTGCAAAGTTTGATCCCGTTGGAAAATCATGTTGAAAGAGCCCTACAAAAACAATAGAGTACACTATTTGAGTAAAGACAGTCAAAATGAAATATTGGATACTTTAAGTAACGCAATCAGGGATACAATTTTATTATCAATTCGAAAATCAAAATATTATTCCATAATTTTAGACTGCACACATATGCAAGTAAAACAGAACAAATGACCATTATTATTCGTTTGTTTTCTGTGACAATGGAATTGTCAAGATCAGGGAAAACGTTTTAGGTTTTGCAGATATATCAGATTCCACAGGATGTGGTTTATGTGCAACAATAATGGAACAACTGGAATGGAACATTCCCATTGAAGACATGCGAAGTCAAGGGTATGAAAATGGGGCAAATATGAAAGGGAAAAAATATGGGCTCCAAAATTTTTGAACAAAAATCCTCGACTTTTTACGTGCCATGTGCTGCTCATACTCTAAATTTAATCGTTAACGATGCAGCCAAAGTGAATGCAAATACAATTAGTTTCTTTGCAATTATTCAAGAAATATAAAATTTCTTTTCATTCTCTTACAAACGTTGGACAATCCATTTAAAGTTCGTAAAAAATTAAGATTGACACAACCATCAGAAACGCGATGGGAAAGTAAAATTAATGCAATCCGCCCTCTATGATATCAATTAAGAGAAATTAACGATGCACTTTTTGAAATTTGAAATAATGAAAATTTTAATAAAGAAATTCGGCCTGAAGCACAAACATTATGTACTAAAATAAAGGACTATAAATTTATTTGTTCTTTTATAACTTGGCATGATTTACTGAACAGAATAAACCATGTGAGTAAAATGCTTCAAAACAAAAATATGAATATTACACTTGCTTTAGAAACTATCGAAAATTTAAAAATATTCTTACAAGAATATCGATCAGATACAAATTTTAAAGAAGTTCTAAAAACGGCAAAAGAACTGAGTGAAGAGGTGGATGGAGAAAAAGAATTTAAAACTGGTACGAAAGTTCGACGACGAAAGAAGACATGACAATTTGACTAAGAGCATCATGACGAAACGCCACAATCGCTAGAAGATAAATTTAGAGTGAATGTGTTTTATACACTTCTAGACGTTGCAATGTGTTCGTTAATATAACGTTTTGAACAACTAAAAACATATTATGATAATTTCACTTTTCTTGTATAGATTACTACAAATTAATAACGAAGATTTACGAAAAAATTGTGACGATTTAAAGATTCTCTTGAAGGACGGTGACAATAAAGACGTAAATGCAATAGAACTATATGACGAGTTATGTGCTTTCCGGGATATTTTCGGAAGGATAATTTAAATATTCAAAACCCTTTCGATATTCTTAATTTTATTGTGTCCAATAATTTATCTTTCCTTAACTTTTCAATTGCTTTAAGAATACTATTAACCTTACCTGTTAGCGTAGCGAGCGGTGAACGTTCCTTTTACAAGTTGAAATTGATTAAAACCTACTTAAGAACTAGTATGTCAAAAAAAAGCTTGTTAGTTTGTATTGAAAATGATATATGTACGGAATTAGACGTTAAGACCATTATTTCTAATTTTGTAAATATGAAATCAAAAACCTTAAAATTTAAATTAAAAAATTTCAAGTATATTTATGTAATTTAATTTAATTTTCTGTTATTCTGTAAAGATGTTATTTTTTGAATACTTATATTAAATGTTCTAATTATTTCTGAATTCTTTTCTTATTTTCTCATCTAGCTTGAGTTTCTTTTATTTTCCAAAAAGATAGTTCCACTTATAAAAATTATTAAAAAATGTTTACAAGTTACTAAGAATTTAGTAACTTGTAAAATGCAAGAATTTTTTAAACTTCAGTTCAAATAAATTTTAACTTTAATTAAAATTCATTTTAATTTTGTTAGCGATTCGGGTCGGTGAGAAGGCTATAATCCCTGTATCATTATATTTAACGATTAAAGTGAAGTGGCTTTGTCAAAATTTGCTTTAACTTTTGAGAATTTTTTGAATATTCGGGTTTTTAACGATTACCCTGCCTAGTCAACACCCCCGATTCGTTACATTTCACGAACCAACAATTTTGTTATGTCAAAATTTATTTAAGAAATTTCAAATAATTTAAATTTTTATTATCGTAAAAGAATCATACACGCCCGGATCGTTGCAGGGGCGCTTATACATTGCATGCGGGCGACAAAGACCCTAGCGCCGACTCTGTGTGTATATATTATATTATATATTACAGAGAAGGTACTATAGCTATTATGAATAGTGTTATTTTGTAGGGAATTTTTCTTTGAGTAATGTGCTTATTAATCTTCTATTATTATGGCATTTTGAAGAAATCATACGTGTTATTTTTATTCAATTATTTGGATAGGCCTACTGAACATTTTTCTTTCTTTCTTTTTTTTTTTTTTTTTTACGTCTGTGTTTTTATTCTTCATATACGGAAATTAGCGTGGAGAAGTTTATTATCGAACTGTTAGTTGGTGTATTTCGTTTTGTTTAGCTAGAGGAGGTAAATATTTTCTTGTAATTTTATATACAGCAGTCTGCATGCATTTATTTGCTATCGAGTATGTATAAAAATACTTTTCAAAACGAAGGCTGTTAAAAAAAAATAAAAAACGTTAATAAAATATTTTGAAAATATTTGCTCGTACAATATGAAACTCAAAATTCATTTTAATAGCAAGTTGAAATTCTCAGTAATTTGTGAATCTTGACTTTAGTGAATATGACTTTATTTTTAGATATTTGTAGCTTCCATGCCATATTTAGGATTAACCTCTTACTCAGGTATTGTTAAAAATCACGATTTTCAGCTTAAAGTTAAATTGTTGTAGAAAGAAATAATAGAGCGAAACCCATTGACTTTCAGCTTGTGAACTTTCTTTGGCTGTTCCTGATACAAATCAGCTTTCCATTGATTTTTCACTTCTCAAGGGGAAAAAAAAAAATCTCTTCTTTCATCTTTCCTCCCTTCAGTTTTCATTTCATATTGGTATTCTTTCTAAATTCAATTCAAATCACCTCAAGTGAAAATTTACAAGAATTTCTTCTATTTCTAGTTCCAAAACATTATTAATATACACATTTCTTATTCTGCCCTTTTGTTTTTGTCCACATTGTTCTCAGAACTCATTTTCATTCAGAAATGAAAAGTTTTTTTTTTTTTTTTTTTAATATTATTTTGCACCTGTCTCATTTTGTTAGGCTTCATATCTTTACTGCATCAGACAAAATGGTCAAAAATAACTTCTTTTAATCAAAAGCTTGTACTTCTGTCGACTCTCACTGTCCCATTGTTGATTAATTACTAAATTATTTTTAATAAAAGCTTTGATTCAGTGAAATTCTCAGTGATCCTGATCTTAACTTCCTTAACTAAAAAGTATTCCTAAATATTTGTTTTCACTACTCTTCAAGACTTTCTCATTGAATCTAACACTGGTAACTGGTACATTATCTCTATGATAATATTAAACGAGGCCTGTGTAGCTCGGTGGAAGTGGCGCTTGCGTCCTCTGCGCTTGGCCGCATGAAGTTAGACCTAGGTTCTAGTCTAGTCGCTGACTGGAGGAACTTTTTCTAAGCCTATCTTCGACCGGTTCCGGAGTTAGTCGATCTCTGGCACAGGCAAGTGGGTTTTTCCTCCCGTAAACTCAAGAAAATCGACCGTAGTACCCACATTATTTCAGACAGTGACATATCTTGTTAGGGTTAGGTACCAAGAGATGGCAGCACTTGTTTGCCATCCTCTTCATCGGCAGCTGCTATAATTAGTGATAGACATGGGCCAGCTATCTCTGATTGGCTACCGGTGGAGATTGAACTGCCCACTCAGTCTCCAAAAGCTAGATAGGGTATAAAGGCCTTGCCTACTCCCTATTAGGGAATAAAAGGCGTTAGTTGATTTTTTTTTTTTTTTAATATTAAACGATGCTCTCACTCATTTTGTTATCAATATGCAGCCCATAGTTTGTGTTGTACCATTCTCTATGGGAGGAGTTATACTGGAGGAAGTAGGGGGAGACAAGAGATCTGGGATTGATGATCGATAGAAACCTGAAATTTAGGGGACATATTGCAAAGGTGGTGAAGGTAACACAGAGGATTGCTGCAATAATGAGGACACTGACCTGCAGAGATAAAACAGTTATCATTCTGTTGTATAAGACCCTGATCAGACCACTTGGACTATTGTTCTCAGATTTGGTCCCCAGGATTTGAAGGGGATAAATTAACTGTGGAAAGGATACAAAGACGGATGACAAAGATGGTTTCAGGACTGTACAATGATAGTTATGAGGATTGGCTGAGGGAATGTGGACTGCAGAGTTTGGTGGATAGAAGGAGAGGTGATACGATTGAGACTTTTAAACTGTTGAGAGGTGATTACAGGGTTGACACTGGGGAGCTCTTTTGCTTGGTTGAACAGCAGGAAAGAGTGATGACAAGAGGCCATCCCTGGAAGTTACGAAAGGAAACAAAGAGGGTGAGGAGTAGTTTCTTTGCATGGAGAGTGGTTGAACCATGGAATGCATTGCCTGATGGAGTGGAGAACGGTCAATGAGTTCAAGGAGTGGTATGATAGGCTTTGTGTTTCTTAGGGGGGGGGGACCTCCCCTCGATGAGTCTTGATAGACTTTGTGTTCCTTAGGAAGGACCTCCCATGATGAGTCTTTTGACTCCATGGAGGCCTGAATAATAATAATAATAATTCCATCTGTTGCTTAGCTCTTCTGAATGTACTCAAATCACCACATCATCTGCAGACATAGTTGTTTCTCCATTCTAGTGATTAACTTTATCCTAGACCATTATTTCCAACAATTAACTGCAATGATGATAAAATGCTTTTGTCACATTCTGTTAAGTGTATTACCTATTTTAGTCTTCACTCAGCCATCACATTTGACATGTATATTCTTGGTCATAACTATTTCTTTTCCTATCCCTAACTTTCCTGTAGAATCTAATCAGACTTTTTTTTTCCAGGTCAAGAAATGTCATATATAAGCTTTTCTGTATTCCCAGTATCAGCTAATGAGTTGATTGTTTAATCTTTATGGTTTCTAGTGATAATTTTGACTGTTGTTTATTCTGATGATTCACTGTGATTAAGCAAAGAATTGCACTTTTTTGGAAAGTGGGGTCAAAGAGTAGAAAAAATGAAATATTTGTTTATTTTTTATGCAGGAGCTTGTACCAAACAAACCATAGAGGACACATTGCAAGAGTTGGCAAAATAGCTCAGAAGGTACTTGGATGCTGAAGAGCACATTGACAAGTAAAGATGGGGACATTATATATGGCCAGCATTTGGCCATATATTGACTACTGTGCACAGATTTTTGTCATCTGCATTTCTTGGGGATTGTGGAGAGGTTCTGGAGACAAGTTATCATGCTGGTGACATGTCTGTGGTATATTCCCTATGACAATAAATTTAGGGTGTGTGTGGATTGCAGCATTAAGTTGACAGGCAGAGGAGAGGGGGATATGACAAACTTATAAGTTACTAAAGGGGATCCTTTAAGATTGACACAGTAGAAATTTTTCAATATGTGAGGAGTAGGGGTGAAAACAAGGGGCTACACTTAGAAGCTGTCTAAGTGTGTGTGGACTAGGTTCTTTTCTTGGAGAGTTGTAAATGAGTGAAATGGGTTGCTAGACATGGTTTTGAGTATCCCAACAGTGAATAGGTTTAAGGAGCTGTATGATAGGTATTGTGTTAATGAATAAAGTGGGTCTCCTGCAGTGAGTCTTTTGACTCCATGGAGTGACCATGTAAATAATGTTAATATCATTTTGTGCCAGTGAATGGAATCAAATGCTTTTTTGAAGTCTATCAAACTGCAGTATATAGTTAAGTTGTATTGTCCATTACATTTCAGCCAGGATATTAACTGAAATTATGGTCTATAGCTGACCTCCTAGGTGTGAAGTGAAGCCTGCCTGATCTTCTATTGTATTATTCATTAATGTATGGATTCTATTTTGTATGGTGTGTATGAAAATTTTGTAGCAATGACTTAGTAATATTATAGGTCTATAATTTTCATACTTTTAGTTATCTCCCTTTTTGGATATTGGTATTATGATACCTGTTATTCGGTCATCTGGAATTTCACCAGTATATAGTAAAAAGTTCAACAGGAAATTGATGATTGCTGTGCCACCATATTTCCATAATTCAGTTGGGAAGTTCATAATAACCAATTAACTTAGACAAGTTCATTTGGTTCATTGCATTCAAAATTTCTTCTTTTATTATAGATGGTGCTTTCTGTCACTTCATTTGTATTTTTTCAGTCTTCTTTCTAGAAAAGTATCTGATAATATTCTTTCCAAATTTTATTTTTAACTCGAATTGTTCCTGTTTCAATGTTATTTTTATCTTTCATTTTTAGTAGTTTTTTTTTTTTGGTGTTTGTGTTTGTTCTTTTATAATCTTATATACAGTTGCTATCATTCTTTTTATTGACTTATTCACACATTTTTGCTTTTTCTTCACCGAACATTTTTGGCAGATCTGCACATTCAATCTATTTTGTTTTTCAGTCTTTTATAATGCTGAGTATTTTTTGAAGAGTTTTTTCTTTCTTCTAAGGCTACCCAAATTTCTGGGATTATTCTCTTGTTATTTGCTCTAATTGTTGTATAAAGTGCTTTCTTGTGTTTTTACAATAGCTGCTGTGCCTTGTTTCCATGCATTTTCTACTTATCAAAGGCAGGAACATTGAAAATATTAAATATGTAAAACATTTCAGCTGTTTAGGCACAATTTTTAGTGAAGGGGCAAATTAAATATAGAAACAAATAACAGAATAAACAAAACTCATATAAAACCTGTTAAATTCATTTATGTGGAGGAGAGAAATTTTACAATACACTAATAGTCAAGATGGGTTCTTAAATCTCCTTATTTATAACAAACTTACATGGAAATGCAGATTTATTCAAGTCAGGAGGTCTCATTCAGCAAGCAGCTTATCTTTCATATTGAACTTAAACTCATTCACACCTCAGATATTCTTAACACATTCTTACAATTTATTCCACTCTCCATCTAAAAATATACTTTTCACCATACCTTTTACACAACTTCGAGGGATAGCTTCCCCCTCTCTCTCCTTTGTATAATCTTTTCTATAGTATGACTCGAGTAATATCTCCTCGCTAACTTAAACACATTGAATATATCTTTTTTTTTTCTATCCATTTACTGAACTCTGTAATCTACATTCCCTCAACCTTTCCCCATAACTAACTTCCTAAATCCTGATATTGACATAGTTACTTGTCTGGACCCTACTTGGTGGTTCCACATCATAAAGGAAAGTATGCAACAAATTGAGCACAGTAGCTGCATGTAGCCTGACAGATGCTTTATAAAGGTGGCACAACTACCTCCTTATTCTTACTTTGTCAATGTACTCCTTATGATTGCAGCATGCAGTCCAACACTTGCTATGTACCTTGCAAACTTCATGCCCAAATCTTGAATCTCATCCACCTCCTGAAGACTGTTCCATCAATACAGTACTCAGCCTTATACCTCTGCACCCAAGAATGCAACACCTTGAACTTATTAACATTAAATCTGCAACCCCATTCATTCATCCATGCTAAAAGTATTTCAACTTTACTGAAGGGATTTAACATCAGCATTATCCCTTATAACTCTCCAAGTTTATATCATCAGCAAAATTGAAGATCCCCCTTTCAGTCTACATGAAATAGCATTAAAAAATAAAACAGGAGTTCAGAACTAACCCCTTTGGTACATCTCTGTGTTATCGATCTCCAGCTTGCTGATTTGCCATCTGGCATATTTAAGAAATGATTTGGAAAGTCCAAAAAATATCACTGCATAGGTATCCTACAGAGCTCATAATCACCTTACCCCCACAGATAGCTGTTTTTTTTTTTTTTTTTTTTCCCCCCCCGACAGAAACACTCATCTATGTGACCACCTTCCAAACCAGATCACTCTCACCATCTGGCAGCAGTATTGACATCTCATTCACTAGTTCCAGTACTAAAACCTGATGTTCCATTATATGCTGCTTTAGATGTTATCCCTCAGAAACTTAACAGATTTGTCCTCCTTGTTCTCTTATGCTATCTGCTTCCAGTCCACATCCATTTAATTAAAATCTCCCATTAGATTCACCTGTATTTTACATGCCCAACCACTTTGTCTCGACATTTCATGAACAGTACTCACACATTCCCATGCCTATAATAACATCCTGTTATATATATATATATATATATATATATTGTTCTATTAGTTTCAATCTTAAATTAAACCAGTATCTTCACTTCAGTATATACACTTTACATATTTGAATATAATATATGTAATGCAATGGAATTAGTAATACACTAAATGAATTCCTAATGAAAGAAAGGAGGAGACAAGTCCCTCCATCTTATATAATTGCATTATATAAGATGGAGAGACTGATGCAACCAATTATAGATCATTCAATATCTCTGCAAGTCGTTGAGGTATTGGAGAGGCTGATTAGGTTAGTAATTAGCACTGTAATCCTCTATAGATGACAGCATGTCTTTGTTAAAAGTAGGTTTAGCAAACTGAATACAGCAATCCCTCGATTAGTGCACCTAATGCATTCTTTAAAACAGGCGCATTAATCGAAAACACACTAATTGAATGTAGTAACCTATGGGAAAATGCATAATTCATTCCTTAGATTTCTTTTTTGACCCTTAATTTTTTTATAAAAGAATTAAGGTATGTCTCAGGGCCTAGTTAAAGGAAAACCATGAAGCTGAAAGACAATAAAACATATTCAGAATATAAATTTTATTATTCTTTAGCTTTAGCTTTTGCTGCTTAAAAACTTCGATTGTACGAAAAATATTTTCAAATTGTTTCTGTGAAAAATCTCTTTTGGCTGACTATCAATGGTTAAATTTTCTTCATATTCTTTGGGATCTTCCCACTGTGCATCTAAATTTAGCAGGTCTGAATCGCTCAATTCTTCAGAATGAGATTTAATTAACTCTTGGACGTTATCATTGAAGGGGAAAAAGAAATGATGTATGAATCAGTCGCCATCATGCAAAATCACGTGCTTTATAGATAAAATTTCCCAACTGTTATACAAGCAAAATAGTTCCCACTTCAAAAACTACAATGACCATAAAAGAGCAGTTAATTTTTCGACGTGTAATAATAAACAACTCATCCCGGAAGACGGATTAATTACCCTATTATCGGAATGGATTCTCCTTTTTGTGACATGCAACAAAAAGTGTCGAAGGATCTCAAATCTGTTGGCATACTATAGCTGAAGACATAAATTTTGGCGGTAAAAATTTGTAACATAGTATATATAGTGTGATACCTACACTTTGATCTTAGCCAAAAGGCCGAGAAGCAATAGTGTACATGGAAGTAGTGTAGTATGCCATTAAAAATAATTTTGTAAAATGTTTTAAATCGGTAACTAAATTATTTCATTCTGGTGAGTGATTTTTTAAAATAGTTAGCCATAAAAATATATAGATAGAAAATTTTTAAAATCTGTAACATTTATTTTTAAGATGTATATAGGCGCACTAATCGAATTTGGGTATCAAAAAAAAAATGACGCACCAATCGAAAATGCACTAATTGAGAGAGATTACTGTACATTCTGTTATAGTGACAGCAGAATTTTGAATGAATACACTACAATATGTCTGGATTTTGCGAAGACATTTGACAGGATTCTGTTATAGGAAAGTATGTATAGAGGTACTGAGTCTAAGAAGAGGTGATTTACCAGTGATGGACCACAGGGTTGCCTTCTTGGGTTATTGTTGTTTAACTTTTATATTAATGATATTTGCATTTAATAAATTTAGTTTAATCCTTTATCCAAGTGCAAACAAACAAAGTTTGCACCTGAAGTATCTTCAGGACTGAGGCAACTCGTGGTAAAGGTGGACCAAGCTCTCGTCACTCCTTGTCTCAGTATCTCCCATAATGCAAAGTACATTTTCTTGCAGACATGTATAATGCTATGCATTAAGGGAAGGGCCAATACCCAGACCAGTTTCGACCTTTATTGAGGTCTCATCACTTGGAGCCAGACCCAGAAGTGGTGACAGTAAGGCAGAAGCAATGGAGGTCATATTTACCTATACGAGTTGCCAAAAGGTGTACCACCTTATTATTAAATTACTCTGGATTTAGAGAAAGATGTTGGAAGTTTTTTCCCACTTGGTTAGACCATAATAAATTTAGTTTAATCCTTTATCCAAGTGTAAGCAAACAAAGTTTGAGCTTGAAGTATCTTCAGGACTGAGGCAACTCGTGGTAAAAGTGGACCAAGCTCTTATCACTCCTTCCCAGTATCTCCCATAATGCAAAGCACATTTCCTTGCAGACATGTATAATGCTATGCATTAAGGGAAGGGTCACTACCCAGACCGGTTTCGACCTTTATTGAGGTCTTGTCAGTTGGAGCCAGATCCAGAAGTGGGTCTGGTAATCCAAGTGTAAGCAAACTTTGCTTACACTTGGATAAAGGAGTCCCAAACTTCTGGATGTCAGGGCCCCCTTTGGAAAATTTAAAATATTTCCGCCCCCCCCCCCTTGGAAAAAAATCCGTAATGTAGACATGTTATTATAATATTTATTGTATTTATATTCAATACAAAACATACACAGCAAACATTGCAAATATTACATTTTTAGCATCTTATATACACATTTGACATGGCACATTATCTCATATTTTTATGTAGATAGATATATTGTTATTGTACAGTTGCAGTACAGGCACATGAAACGTAAAACGATTAGTAATAAAGAAAGAATTAAAAACATAAAAGAAGTTTAATAATAATTTAATGTGATGGATGTGTTTCAGTACTGCTACACCAATATCAGGTGAAATATTTGAAACAGCAATTCTTAGATTTCTGCTTTGAAATGATACTTATATGAATAAGCATATATTTACTAATATTCATTAAGCGCCGAAATACGGGAAGCAAAATTTGTGAACCCGTAGCAATGTGTAATTTTTTTCCCCATTAAAATATAAAAAATAACAAAAAAATAATAATAATAAAAATTAAATACATTTCTTTAAAGATAAAAAAAATCTACTTAGTCTTAAATGATTTTAAATTTGTTTTCATTATTTCACTGCCCCCCCCCTCAACAAAACCTATGGCCCCCAAGGGGGCTACGGCCCACAGTTTGGGAAGCGCTGGATTAAACTAAATTTATTATAGTCTAACCAAGTGGGGAAAAAACTTCCAAAATGATATTTGCAATGTCTTAGCGGGTAAAATTCAATTTGCTGATGCAGTATTGGAGTAAAAAACATACTTAATACAGAATCTCTGCAGCTTGACTTTATCGTGTTATGGTCAAACTGGGAGATCTGCTAACATCTATCTAGATGAACACAAAAAACATCTGCCACAACAACTGTGGTCAGTCAGGACCACTTTGGATACCTTGCACAGAATCAGATGGAAAACTATCATGTCCCATCATAGTAAATACCAACTTGAAAGACTTTTTGATATCAGTGCCAGATTTAAACAACCAGCATAATCTTAATAAATATGGTTGTGTTAAACTGTTCAAGATTTGAGTAACTAATTAAACCTCCTGCCCAACATCTATGCCTAGTCAACTGCACCTCTCATAAGACTGTATTCTATTTAGTCTAATTTCATTTCTTCCACTTATTGTTTCTTTTGTGTTATTGCAATTTTAACATTGTATTCTTGAAGATGCCTCTGTGACAGAGACAAAATATTGAAACTGCTGTTTAATTATTTCCTTTTGCTGTAATTATTCCATTAAACTGTATTTTGAGCAGGTGTGGCTCGTGCATGCGCACTGCAGAACTGCAGTACCCCCAATGTTTCTCAATATATAAATATATTTATTAATTTATTTATATTTGCTTGTAATATTTAATTTTATCATCAACAATCCTATACAATTCTCTTATTTTGTATAAAAAAATAATAAAAATCCATCTTTATTAAAACACTTAAGGAAATGAACAACGTAGTTAAGGATATAAATTAAATTATACTTTAATAAATATTTTCCGATATTTCGGCAACGTCACGTTGCCATCTTCTAAAGGAACTTACAAAAAAAGGGACGTGCATGTAGGCACTATAAACACAGTAACTGGGAATGAAGAAATGAAGCTATTGTTCTCCTAAAAATCCTGATGGTGCCCTCTAGCGGGCTAAGTAGGTGTTCTTGGCCGTTGGGCTGAAGGTCTGCTGATTGTAAGCCTCCCAAATTTGGGGCAGTTGCATACAACCAAATTTGTTAAGGTTTGGAGAATTTCTTAGGGCTGAGGCTGATTATATAAATAGTCTTTCGAATTTGTATTTGCTACGGTGTATTACTGTAGCTTTCTTCCACCGGAAACCACCTTCTACAGGAAATGAAGAATAATAAAGAAATAGTTATCACCAAAGCGGATAAGGGAAATGCAAGTGTAGTCCTTAACCAAAAGGACTACACAGGTAAGCTGAATGCTCTTCTATTAGATTGGGCTACTTACCTCCCCATCAATTACAATCCCACCAACTCTCAAATTAGAAAACTTCACAGGCTCCTTAAGAGAGTCACTTCTTGGCCTGTAGAAGTTACCAACAGATTAAAGCCATTTAACTCTATACCCCCCCCCCACTGGACTATTATTTGATATATTTTCGGACTCCCAAAAATGCATAAAGAAAATGTGCCATTACGTCCCATAGTGGATGGCATTGATTCTCCCACATACAAATTAGCTAAACATTTGGCCAAAGAGCTCACACACTATACTGGCAACACACCATCACACATAAAAAAAACTCGGCCCCTTTCAAAGCCAGTATAGAAAACCTTACATTCCAACACACTGACATAATGGTCAGCTTTGACGTCTCCTCTTTATTTACAAATGTCCCACTCAAGGAAACTTTAGAGCTAATCCAAGCTAAATTTTCTCCCGATATCTCAGCCTTATTTCAGTTCACAATGAACTCAGGCTATTTCGTTTGGCAGGGAAAATTCTACAAACAAATAGAGGGGGACAGCCATGGGTTCACCACTCTCCCCAACCTTGGCCAATTTCTTTATGGAGACCTTTGAAGAAAAAGCCTTAGCCTCTGCCCCACAAAAACCAACCATATGGCTTCGCTACGTTGATGATGTGTTCGCTATTTGGCCACATGGCTCTGAAACACTTCTCTCCTTCTTAACACACTTAAACAATCAACACCCCAGAATCAAATTCACCCTGGAAAAAGAGGAAAAAAACAGCCTCCCTTTCCTAGACACACTAGTCACCCGCCAGCCTAATGGAATCTTGGTTTTCTCAGTTTACAGAAAACTCACCCATACAGGCAGATACATTCACCAACAATCCTCCCCCCTCACAACAATATGGAATAGTGAAAACACTATACAACAGGGCTAAACTAATCTGTTCAAACGACTTGGCCCTAAGCACTGAACTAAATCACATCCTCAACACTTTCTCAGTCAATGGCTACCCCCCAAAAAAAGTCCAAAAAATATTAGAACCTACAAACCACAGATCCTCCCCCCTCCACAACAAGGATTATTCTAAATCCATCACCATTCCCTACATCCGAGGCACCTCGGAAAAGATTACCAAAATCTTAAAAAAGCATGACCTGACCTCCTGTTACAAACCTTACAGAAAATTGGCATCCCTTATCCGCTCTACTAAAGACCAACCACTTCCCCTTGACCTACCTGGTGTATACCAGGTCCCTTGCAGTTGTAGACTGTCTTACTTTGGCCAAACAGGCAGGACAGCGAATATCAGAATTTCTGAACACAAGGACTACATCTGGTTTCACAAGTACAGCCATTCTGGTCTTGCAGACCATGCTCTGGATACATGCCACAGAATATGGTGGAAGAAAGCTACAGTAATACACCGTAGCAAATACAAATTCGAAAGACTATTTATGGAATCAGCCTCAGCCCTAAGAATTCTCCAAACCTCAACAAATTTGGTTGTATGCAACTGCCCCAAATTTGGGAGGCTTACATCAGCAGACCTTCAGCCCAACGGCCAAGAACACCTATTTAGCCCGCTAGAGGGCACCATCAGGACTTTTAGGAGAACAATAGCTTCATCTCTTCATTCCCAGTTACTGTGTTTGTAGTGCCTACGTGCTTGTGCCTTTTTTTGTAAGTTCCTTTAGAAGATGGCAACGTGACGTTGCCGAAATATCGGAAAATATTTATTAAAGTATAATTTAATTTATATCCTTAACTATGTTGTTCATTTCCTTAAGTGTTTTAATAATGCATAACCAACGTATAAGCCTGTCTACGAGGAAAAATCCATCTTGTAGCACTTACGAGGGCAAAGGATACTAGCAATATGACACTGTGTTTACCAGTGTCATATTGCTAGTATTTGCTACGCATGCAAGCATATGCATGTCATTTTGAGCTATTAGCATAATGCGGCACTGTCCGTCATGCAGTTTCACTGTTTATATGCAGTTTGCACCAGTAGTAATGTTTGTAGTGCTTATCATGTTTACTCAGTCTCTTTAAATATTTGGACGTTACAATTAAAGACAAAACATTTGTTATGGTTTTTAATTTAGAACATTATTGGGGTTGTGATAATGGATTTTATTTTTAAGTAATTTTGAATTATACTAAACTGTATAATTTTATCAATAATAAACAATATTTTTTCATGAAACAAAACAAGAAGAATATATTTTATTTTTAAGTAATTTTGAATTGTACTAAACTGTATAATTTTATCGATAATAAATAATATTTTTTTATGGTTAATTTTTTTTCGATTTTTACCATAATTTTGATATTTTATCCAAACACGTATACACTGTACTTACAGTGTGCATGTATATTTCGAAAGTTGCAGCATCCCCCTCGATTTCAAGCCACAAGCAGCCACTGATCCTGAGTGAACGAATCTGGCGTATGAAGTGTTGATTGGACTAGATATTAATGTTAATCTGGAAATGGATGACATATCATTGTGTACTGTTAAGGAATATGTAAAAGAGTTAGCTATGTCCTTGACCTGGATATTTAATGAGTCTTACAGTAGGAATGGTTCCTGAAGAGTGGAAAGAAAAAAAAATAGTACTGCTTCACAAGCATAGTTCTAGTATAGAAGTTTCCATTGTCAAGGTATTTGAGAAATTTGGCTAGGGATAGAGTGTAGGATTCGATTGATTTACATACGATGTATAAAGGGAATGACCTGGGATCAAGGGAAAACAGTTGGGTTTGAAGAGAGTTCTAAGATGAATAAGGAGAAAAAAGAAATTGCTCAAGTTAAATTTGGAAAAGTCACATCTAATCAGTGGTTATGGATCCAGGAATGAGCTGTTATGTTTGAAGTAAAAATTTTTTTACAGAAGTGTAAAAAAAAACAAAAAAAAAACAAGGCAAATGAAATGGTTGCATTAATTGAATCTGTTCACACAAAAATTGTTGGAATAAGTGAGACATGGTTAGATGAGAATGACATCCTGACAGGAATAGAGATGGAAGGATATGATCTATTTTGCGAAGATAGAAGGGTAAAAAGGAAGAGGGGGGAGTGTTATTGATAGAGGGAGTTATGTCCGTACAAGATAGAGATGCAAGAGGAAAATAGTGAGTGGTTTTGAGGCAGTATGATGCAAGATAGAGGTGAATAGAATGAAATACTTAGTCGGATATTGTTATAGACCTGGTAATATAGATGGTAGTGACCATGAAATGTATAATCAAATTAACCAAGCAAATAAGAAAAGGATGATCATTATGGGAGATTTTAATTATGGCAACATAGACTGGGATGAAATAGCAACTGGAAGTAAAAAAAAAAAAATATGAGTTTCTTGTGTTTTTTTTTTTTTTTTTTTGAGGGACAACTACCTCAGGCAGTATGTAACAAAGGGCACACAAGGATTGAGGGTCTTTGATTTGATCATCTTATCAGAGGATGTTATTATAAATGAAGTATGAAATCACTTTCCAGTTGGTGAGAGTGACCATGAAGTGATTACCTGGGTGGTTGTCAGCAGTGTGAGGATCTCTGTGAGGAAAGCGTATCTGTGGTACTACGAGGCTGGTGATTATTAGAAACTCAGGACACAGCTTGGAGGTGTAACATGGAATGAGAAGTTGGCTGAAAAGGAGATCAATGTTGCCTGGGTGATATTCAAGAACTATCTAGTAGAATCAATGTCTAAATGTATTCCAAGGATCAGAAGGTTAAATAAGGTACCTGTGAAAAGAACGAATGAAGAGATTAAGTATGTGATGCAAAGGAAAAAGGCATTATGGAGGCGAGAGGAGTGGTAATAACAATTCCACGAGGATTACAAAGAACAATCCAGGAAGGCAATTCGGTAAGGGTAGCAAAAGTGAAGTATGAGCAGCAGTTAACTAACGAAGACAAAAATAGAATCCTAGGGAATCCTTTCGATATGTAGCCAGCCAAAAAAGGTGATTATGGAAGGATGACACTGATTGGAGAAAATGATGTAAGAACAATTGCTGTAGAGGATATAGTTGAGATAGTTAATGAGCAGTTCATAAAGGTCTTGAATTCTTATGTGATATCATCATGGAGAATATGAGTAGTTGATGAGAAGGAGAGACTGAGGTGAGTAAGAGGTATATGGTGGTTTCAGCAAACAATGTTAATAAGGTTTTGGGACTTGATAACATATCACGTATTTTGAAGTAATGTGCAAGAGAGTTGGTCAAGTTCCAAAGGAGTGGAAGGAAGGCAAGATTGTGCTGCTTCATAAGGCAGGTGACAGACTCAACTATCAAAGTATAGGCCTATCTGTGCATTAGATGTTGTTAAAGTGTTGGAGAGGCTGGTGAGAACGAGGATCCAGAATTGGGTTGACAACAATGGTATGGTTGATGGACAGCATGGATCTCCTACAGGAAGATCATGCTTTAGTAATCTACTTACTTATTACAAAAGGTGATGGCTTTATTGGACAGAGGTGAGGGATACAGAGCAGTATACTTAGATTTTGAAAAGACTTTTGATAGATTAGTGGATAGTCAAACTATCCACTAATCATGCAGATGAGGATTGGATATTAGATTGGAGCATTGGATTGGAAATTGGTTCTGTAATAGGTATCAGCAAGTTGTGTATGGGGGAGCAGTATCCCATAGAGGAAAGTCACTAGTGCTGTGCCTCAAGGGGTCTGTGTTAGGGTCATTGCTGTTTAACTTGTGTAAGTTAATGATATTGGCGAGGATTTGGATGGGGATATTCAGATGATGCAAAGTTGAGATGAACAATAAGGAGCAGAGCAGATCTTCTTGCCTTACAAGAAGATATGATTAGAGTGAATGGTCACAGGAGTGGGGATGCCAGTTCGTTGTTGCAAAATGTAAGGTTTTAAAATTTGGGAAACAAAGATGGTATGTAAAATTTACTCTTGGTGGGGATATATATATATCTTGAGTGATGGTGGTTAAGGATCTAAAATTTAGAGGACATTCCAAAATTGTGGGGTCAGCAATGAATTCTAGAAATGATGCAGAGGACACTGACTTGTAGAAGTAAGGAAATTCTTGTTCCATTGTATAAGGCCTTGATTAGGCTACATATGGACTACTGTGGACATATTTGGTTACCTGGTTTTCAAAAGGACAGAGAGATGTTGAAAAGGGTCCAGAGGCGATTGATTAAGGTGGTTTCTGATCTCTTTGATGTTGAACATGATGGAACGTTGAAAAGGTGCATTTTACAGAGCCTAGTGGATAGGAGCAGTAGGAGTGATATGATATAGACATACAAATTGGTACAATTTGTATGTCTATATCATATCACTCCTATAACAGAGGTTGTTATAGGATCAATGTTGAAGAGGTTTTTCATAAAATGGTGGGAGAATAAGAGGTCATCCCTATAAATTAAAGATGCCAAGAAATTATATTCTTGGTTTATCTAAGTGTATCACAGTTTGCATCTTAAGTATTTTCAGGACAGGGCAACTTGCATATAGAAGCTAATGACTTCACATCATTTGCCTTAGTATTCCATAATGCAGAGCACATATCCTTAGACATGTATAATGCTGTGCATTATTGAAAGGGTTGCTACCCAAACCAGTTTCAACCTTTATTGAGGTCTCATCAGTGGGAACCAGACCTAGAGGTGATACTAAGATTGAAGTAATGCAGAAGTCATATTTCTTAGTATCACCTCTGGGTCTGGCTCCCACTGACGAGACCTCGATGTATTATGGATACTAAGGCAAGTGATGTGAAGTCATTAGCTTCTATATACAAGTTGCCCTGTCAGAAGTTTTTCCTGTCCAACTGGAAAAACTTCTGACAACTATCTCTAATCCAGAGTATTTTAATAATAAGGTGTGACACCTTTTGGCTACTCATATATGGAAATATGACTTTTGCATTACTTCAATCTTAGTATCACATCGTCACATCTAGGTAACCTTTCCCATAATATATAGCATTATACATGTCTGTAAGGATATGTATAATGAAGTCATATAAGGCAGTCATTATGTACTTTGCATTATGGGATACTAAGACAAATGATGCGAAGTCATTAGCTTCTATATACGAGTTGTTCTGTCCTGAAAATACTTCAGGTGCAAACTTTGTTTGCTTACACTTGGATAAAGGATTAAACCAAGAATATAATTTCTTGGCATCTTTAATTTATAATATAACCAAGTGGAAAAACTTCCAGCAAGAGGTCATCCCTGGGAGGTGTGAACAGAGGAGTGAGAAGTAGGTTTTCTGCAAACAGAGTTGTGAATGATTGGAATGCCTTGCCTGAGAGTGGTGTCTGCAGAGGATTTGAATGTGTTTAATGTAAGGTGTGATGAGCTGTGTGTATGACAGAGGGTCCTCCTAGATGAGTGTCTGACTCCATGGAATCTTAGGATAATAATGATTCAGAGTTCGTATTTTGACCCATGCTGTTTTACTTACGGTATTTGTTAATGATATTTCATGTGAATTGACTGAGGAGAATTATAAGTATGCTGATGTTAATTCCATTCAGGAAGATTTGAATAGACTTTTAGTTTGGACAAATGAGTGCTTTGTAGTTTAAATATCAATAAATGCAAGGTGTATCTCTGCACCTCAAAGTGCAGAGATATAATGCTGTTTGAAGTATATGGTCATCTGGGTTTCTTGGTGAGGAAGGTGGTGGACAGGATCCAAGATGAGTGACGAAGATGGTGGAGTGCTCCCTGTGAGATAGATTGAAGGTATGTGTTTGCAGCTTAGTTGACTGTAGACACAGAAAAGTGGGTACATTATGCAAACTTATAAGTTATTTTATGAGATTCTTTATCTTTGCTATTACATATTGTGGTCGTCTTGAAAGTTTGAGAAATAGATGGAAAAGAAAGGAGATGATAGAAACATAGAAGTTAGTAAGGGGATCTTACAGTATAACATATGGAATTTGCAGCTTATGCCATCTTTTTGGGATCATTCCTTAAAGCTGAATAAAGATATGGGATATGGTTACAGTGGACTACTATTGAGTTAAGAGTGTATCTTTGGTGAATGTGTTCAAGGAGAGATGATAGTTAACCAGGCACCGCAAGCTTAGAAGTGGACATCTAAATCCATGGACTCTTTGAATGAGAAGAAAACATTGGCAACAAGCCCCAATGAATTATTTCATTTGCACAGGGCATCAGATCAAGTAGAACACAACAATCCTGTTGGTATTTCCGGAGTGCTTGGTAAGGTCTTGAAGTTGAAGGCGAAAGAATGTATCTCAGTATTATTGGATTTTTCAGAAGCATTTGACATCAGTACTTGGTTACTATATAAATTAGGGTTTGATAGGGTGGTATAATAGGTTGATGACATGGAGGAGCACTTGAAAATAATGATGGCAATCAGTGAGGCAATGGAATATTTTGTCTTTAAACTGTTTTTTCCCTCAACCCAATAATTGGTAGTATATCAATGCTACATTATTAGGGATCATTATAGAACAAGATTTCTCATTACCTTCTTTATCCAATAGTATTCTGTGCCTGTAGATATGTGGTCATGTGCTGATTTGCTTTTTTTGAGGGACAAAACCCGAGTTTCCAGGAATAAAAAAAAAATAAAAATAAATAAAAAACTTCACCACTGTATGAGACTGACTAACTTTTGATTGAAAAGGCCTGGTAAATGTTCTTTGCATCAGACATGGTTCAAACTCAGTGCTTTCCAGCTGAGGCTCTTGTCCTTAAAATACTACTGTTTAATTTGGAAATAGTGATAAGAAATGACAGATCTTCTATCCTTAAAGTACTGAAGATATTAATATTTATTTTAAAACATCATATTGTAACAGATTTGTGGAATCAACTGTCATTTAGTGTAAATGAACTTTACCTAAATTATTAACTACATTTTGATCTTTAAATCAAGATCATCAGGACTCACGCGCCTGTGTGTGTGTGTGTGTAATACAGTACACGCACACACAAAAAAAAAACTAACACTTGCATTTCACTATAGTGAACTAATTATCTTTGCTAGTAACTTCTTATATATATATATTAAAAAAATCAAAATGGAGATTATAATTATTAGTGATGACTACATAGGCGTACTTTAGCAGCAAATCCTGATATTCACTCTTGTATGCCATACAGTGAATGTTACATGGTTTAATCCTGTAATCTAAGTTATTCTCAGCAGGTAACAGAACTTATTCTTCAAGAGGTTGCTAGTCCAGAGGCCTCTTACACCATACTGATCATGAACACATGTGCGTGCGCATATGAAATATCCTCCAAGTACTGAAATATCCAGCATGACTTGTAGGTTAGACCTACAAGTCACAATTTTTTGTGGGAGGGGATGCTCATCTTATTTAGTTACTGCTCTTCTGCTTAGCAATATATAGTTTTTATAGAGCTTGTCAAACACTCTCTTGTCCTGTTTCATTCTCAGTCTGTTCATCTTGCTCTTAGATGCTTCATGTTTTTTTTTTTTTTTTTTTTTTTTTTTTTTTTTTTTTTTTTTTTTTTAAATGTGGTTCTCACCCATGAAAGGTTATTAGTAAACCTGTAATACATTTGTACTGTTGGTGGGCTGAGTTTTTCTTTTTTTTTTTTCCAATTTTTATCAATTTTATATATATATATATATATATTAAAAGAAGTGGATGACATAAACCGAGGAAAAAGATTTAATAGCATCACACGACTAGTTTTGGCTTTTTACAGCCTTCTTCAGGTGTTTTTATAAAAGAAAAGAAAAAACATTAAACATTGAAGATAAAAACTGTGAACAGCACAGGAAAGTCACTATACATATTTAACGTTGTAGTTAAATATGTATAGTGTAGTTAACATATCCAAAGCTGTACCTTCGTTGACCATATTGTTGGGTGAGTGCGTGCGTATAGCATCTCATGAGTGCCAGTATTTGATGACAGCAGAATGACAGTCTGGGAGGTTATAGCTTAAATTATTATTTAAATGTACAGAGTTGAGGATGATTTCTCTAGATTCTACAATTTTTCTCTCCAATTCGTCATGGCAACGGAAAATGTTGTTAGATCTATCCCAAATTCTCGATTTATGTCATTCAGTTTTTTTAAAAAATATGTTTAACAACTGAGTAAATGAACATCCATATTTGTAATTATTTATTTTTAGATAGTCCATAAACCCTGCTCTCGAGACCAAACATTGAGTTGACGCTGAGCAAATTAAATGTAGCTAATGCTGTGTTTAATTGCTCAGCCAACCAGGCTAGCAAATTAAACATAATACGGATTTTACTTTTGTAATTTTTATTAGCATAGAATTTTTGTCCCAGTATCAAGGGCATCTTCGATATGACTCAAATTAAACAACAAGAACAGAAACTGGTAGATTCAGTAATGAAAATGTGTGAACTAACTACACATACATGATATAGTGATGTGGTCTAAGTACATTAAGGTTCTAATACAGTAACTTTAACAAGTGATCATTAATTTAAAAAAAAAAAAAAAATCCAGAATTTTGAGAAACTATTTCCCATAAAAAGGATAATTTTAGTCCATCCCCTCTATTTAAATTCAGATGATGTAGCAAGGTTTTGCAACTTTCTTTGTGTGTTCTATGTAGATAATCACTTTTACTCTGCATTACAAAAACACTGCTTTCTCTGTCTCTTAGGAAATAAATCACATGTCCACCTTTCTTGCTAATAGATTTACATAATCTTGTATCAATAAAATAATTGATAGTTTCTTTGTCACTTCCTCTCATCATAATGGTGATACAGAAAATGTCCATTGTGTTACCATTCCTTACGTTAGAGGCGTTTGTGAATATATAGCCATACTGTTCAATCAGTTGCTGTAAAAATGTCCTTTCACCCTATCAACAAAATTTCTAGACTCTACAAAGATAAACTTCTGCTTTTAACCTACACTGGAGTATGTCAAATTCCTTTCCAGTGTAGATTATATTTTGGCCAAACAGGTAGATCATTGGCTGTGCACCATGATGAGTATCAAAATCACATTAAATTCCATTAGCCAGAATAATTGGAATTTGTGGAACATGTTGTCTCCACCAGACATCAAATCCATTGGAAGATAATTATGGTTCTCCATGAAAGTAATTATCTCATAGAACTATTATATAAATTGTGAAACTTGCTACATCATCTGATTTAAGTAGAAGTGATGGACTATAATTTTCCCATTTATGGGAAATAGTTCTACACAAGTTCTGCAACATTGATTTTTATTTTATTTTTTTTAAATTAATGATCTCTTGTTAGTTATTTTATTAAAATCTTAATGTATTTAGACCACGTCACTTGACACTGCTTGGAATAAAGTCAACAGACACCGTAGCGTGAGGAACAAACAGCCATGGTGCCCACCTTAATAAGATGTAGAACTCCTTTCGCTGCTATGATTGCAGCAATCTTATGGGACATAACATCCACAGGCATATGATACCAATCAGTGGAAATTTTGGACTATTCTTTCTGTAGGCATGTAATGAGATTCTGGACTGTTGTGGGGTGGACATCCCTTGACCTCATCCGACGCTTCAATTCATTCCCACATATGTTCAGTAGGGATCTGTGGAGGCCAGTCACGTGTGGTGACATTCATGTCCACAAACCATGCAATTACAGCAGCAGCCTTATGATGCTGTGCATTGTCTTGCTGAAAGAGACATTGGCCAGTTCGGAATTCAGTGTTCATGGCACCACAAACAGAGTTCCAAGACTAAATCAGGATTAAACAGGATCACACTGCCACCTCCAAATTTCATAGTTGAGATTACACACTGTAGTAAGAGGCATTTACTGGACATCTGCCAGATCCACACCCTTCCATTTGTTTGATAGAGGGTGTAGCATGATTTGTTGCTCCATAACACAGCATTCCAAGCTTCCATTTCCCACCGTACATGCTGTTTGTTTCACTGAAGACAACACGAAGTTGGTTCAGGTAATGCAGAGCTTGCATATTGCAGTCCTACCATGGAAACCCGTGTTGTGAGCCTCGGTTTTGAATGTTTTTGCACAGATTCATGTTCCAGTCAATGCCAGGAACTCTGCAATGATGTTATGTTGGCCAACAAATGGGTTTTTTCATGTTATCTTTCATAGCTCCTTACGGTCAACTTCAGTGAGTGTGGTGGGTCGTCCACTGTGGGTAGCACTTGTAGTTGACTCCTGCACGTCCATCTCGGTATGGTATCACTGATTATCGGCCTGGGAATAGTCTAATTTTTCAATAATCTACTGAACAGATAGGCCTGCAACATGGTATCCTATCATAACTCCTCTTTCAAATTCCATCAGTTCCCTGATTGCAGCTATTTCAGCCAGACACAGTTGCACTTGACTTGGGAGCATCATATTCCTCTAATTTATACCTGTTACAAACACGTGACTCATTACATGGCATGATGCACCTTGCCGCTGGGAATTCTTTCAACTTCTTTCCACACAGTGTATATCATGTATGTGTAGTTCATGTGTTTGAGTCATACTGAAGATGCCTTGATACTGGAACAAAAGTTCTAAGCTAATATGAAGTCCATATTATGTTTAATTAGTTATCATGTCTTATGTTCCAATTCATTGAGTTTCTTCATGTTTTCTTATTACAGGTTCATTCCTTGAGTTCTATAATTATGCTGTGTATTGGCTTTGGAACACTCAACTAAAACCAGTAGGTTGACTTATAGGACTTTGTCATCCTGCATATCTTCTGTTCCATCTTTGTTACTGAAGTGTGCCTACGTGCATATGTTTAATACCAGTGTATTAATTCCTGAAGATGCCGATTTAACTTTGGCAAAATATAGAAAGTAATTAAATATTTTTAGTTATTTCTAGTCTACATTGTCAGTTTTCTTAAACAACACGCAGTACCGTCGACGTGTAGCATAGAGGCAGGCTGCCTCATGGTGCTGCTTAATAAGGACTCTCATTCAGCCATATGCGGTAGGTGCCATCGCTAGACTAACAATTCCTGTTAGCAGCAAGTGCGGAAAGAAGTTTTTCCAAGCTTAAACTGATTAAAAATTATTTGCGAACAGCAATGACCCAAGAAAGATTGGTTGGCCTAGCAGCTATATCAACAGAGGCGGACATAGTTTATAAACAGTTTTATTGTGCGATATCCTCCTAGAGCAAACGTTTATTTAGTATTATTATGTAATCGTTTTGCATTAATGTTTCTCTTGTAATAAAAACAAAATAGAAATTGGAGATTTTCTTATTTTTGTCTTATAATCCATCTGGGGCGATATTTAATTGTTTGCCTCAGGGTGCAATCTAATCTGGCAATGGCCCTGACAACACGATACTATATATTTAACCCTTTAAAGGTCAGGTTAGTTAGTTTGTGGTATACTTTTTATACTCTTGTTGATGACGGATATAAAGGTTGAAATTTAAGAGTTAGTGGTTTTAAGTAATTAAAGTTATTTTGTATTAACAAAAGTTTTTGTTCCTCTTTACAAGGCCAAGACCTTGATCCAGCTTCATCTGGACTACTGTGTATAGATTTGATCATCTAACAAGAGGAGGATATAATAGACATGTATGGGGCAGTTCTCTTAAAGTATAAATTACAGCAGAGAGTTTTCTTGGTAGGAGGGAGAATACAAATACAAATCTCTAAAATTTAAGTGGAAGCGTTGTTGATATTAAAAATGGTAAAATTTTTCATAGAGAGTGGTGAGTAAGTAAGAATATGTAGCCAGAGGGTGGTGGGTGATGGTTAATGAATGTGTGTTTCTGTGCAGTAAGGTTATGTGAGTTAATAGTTCTCTAAGCTGACTTGACATGAGTATCTAAATAAGATTTGCTTTAAGATACCATAATTAGGTGGATGTGATATAATACTTCAAAGAAATACACCAATCTGGCACATCATCTATGTTTATATTTGCTAGATTTGTGTCATAATGACTATGGAATGTAATGTGGTTAGAAGACAGAGCCATAAAGAAAAAAGTTAATCTGCTTCCCTTTACATTTTACATCAGAATGACTGGGTAGGACAGCTGAGGTTTGTCAATTGGAGTGTGAAAATACAGTATCTCCTTAGCAATAATAGTACACATACCAGCCACTGAATTAGAAACTTATGCAGGTATATGTCAACATCACTTATGCAATGTATATGCAAAATACTTGGTCACATGCTTTGCCACATGTTCTAGGCCAGCACTTCCCAAACTGTGGGCCACAGCCCCCTTGGGAGCCATGAAATAAAGAAAACAAATTTAAAATGTTTTAAGACCATGTCAAATGAGTATGTAAGATGCTGAAAATGTAATATTTGCATTTGATTTTTGCAATATTTGCTGTGTATGTTTTTTATTGAATATAAAAACAATAAATATTATAATAATATATGTTTGTATTAAGATTTTTTTTTTCAATGGGGGCCGTGAAATATTTTAATTTTTCCAAAGGGGCCTTTACATCCACAAGTTTGGGAAGCACTGTTCTAGGCAACTATTTAAGAAGAATGCTGCTGGTCAGTAATTGTCAATTCTGACTGATGGAGTTAAATGAAGGGCTTATTGTGTGTGCCCATCTGGCTGGAGGCATGATTTTGAAAACAGCAGAACTGACTGGTTTCTCAAAATATGAGATCCCAGACATTTAATTAGTGGAAAAATAAGCACATTGCTTTCTCTAAGAGGTATAACTATTTCTTAGACAATTTGTCATGAGTGAGATTGCCATCTGAGAAGGCTTGTCAAATAGAACTTTCTTTGTGCAACAATTGATTGAAGCATTTAATTGAAGGCTATTCCCAACCCATATCTCGCCAAACTATGCACAGGGAATTGAAGAGGATCGGTATTGGCAGTTGCATGATTATACGGAAACCGCTGATTTCTGCAAAGAACCAGAAAGTTGATCTTCATTGGTGTCAGGAACACCGTGACTAGACACAGGAAGACTGGAAAAAAAGTATGTAGTCTGAGTCATGATACACCTTATTCTGTACTGACATTAGGCAGAGAGTTTGGCAGGAGCCCCATTAAACAACAACCTCGCTTGCCTTGTAAACATAACTCAAGGTTCTGGAAATAGTGTGAGACATGTTGTGTTGGTATAGAACAGGTCCCCTGATATTGCTGGAAGGTCAAGTGTCCTCTAAAGAAATATCTGAACATTGTTGCTGATCGAGTCCATCCTGTAAAGTTGACTTTTTATCCAGCATGTTACAGTTGTTTCATGGATAACAGTGCTACTGTCCATCGTATAGAATTGTTCAGCAGTGGTTCAGCGACTTCCATTTCCCTGGCCACCACAAAGCTTGGATTTGGACCCATTGAGAATGTATTAGACATGTTAGAAAAACAGATCTGGAAGCAAAGTCCTATTCCTTCAAATCTCAGCCAGTTAAACAACTGTCTGGTGAACAACAGCTGATATGTTGTAGACATAGATACATCCAACACCTTGTGGAAGCTATGTCACATGTGCAATAATTCGGGCTAAAGGAGGACCAACACGGTATTAAATAAGTTTCTAATTCAGTGGCTGGTTTGTGTAATAATTGTTATTAATATCTGACTGCCACAGAGTCAGAGACTCGTCATGAGAGGTACACACTATCACAAACAAAGTTCATCCAACCATGCCTTAAACTGATTCAGTGTGTCTACATTCACAACACATTCAGGCAGTTTATTCCACTCGCCAACCACTCTCAATGTAAAGAACCTTCTCCTCACTCTTCTGCTCACACCCTCCTTATACAGTAATAATGTTGAAATGCATTAAAGACTAGTCTTATATATGCTAAGAGGAAATTAATCTTTGATATCATAGTTGTATATTGCCACAACATTAATATGGTATTTCAGTGCATCTACTTTTTTTTTTTTTTTTTCACTAAATAAGGTTTGCTTTCTTATTTTTTGACTTTCTCTTGGGCTAAAAATTTTTAGTAGTGAATAGTACAGAATTTCGCTTAAACTTAAGCCTATTAATGTTTTCAGCAATTTGCTTATTCTATTTGAAGATTGAATGCTTTTATATATTAAAATTAAAAAAAAAAAAAAACTACAGAACATACAAACATATAACAAAATGTTAGCATTCACAGTAACATTGTTGAAGTTGGAAAATATTAATCAAAATGTTAACTTGATGTCACTCAACTCATTAATACCAAACAAAAAATTCTATTAGCAGAGCAAATGGTCAATACATATATATATGTAGGTAGATAGACAGACACAGTAACCATTTTACACATATAAGTCAAACTATACCTTTATTTTCTTGTGGAATTAAAATTATGAAAAGTATTAGTTCAAAAGTGTATATTTTGTGTTTATGGAACTAATCACATACGAAACTTTTTTTAATCTTCTACAGCATCATTTGAGAGAATTTATGAAGATGTCAGTTATTTTGGAAACAACAGTAGGGGATATTACTGTGGACTTATATACTGATGAGAGGCCAAGAACATGTTTGAACTTCCTGAAATTATGCAAGATGAAATTTTATAATTTCTGTTTGTTCCACAAAATAGAACATAATTTTATTGCACAAAGTGGAGACCCTTCAGGTACTGGACGCAGTGGAGAGTCGGTGTTTTGTCAACTATATGGTGAGCAAGCAAAATTCTTTGAAGCAGAAACAAAACCAAGACTTAAGCACCAGAAATTTGGTACTCTGTCAATGGTAAATAATGGAAATAATATGCATGGATCTCAGTTTTTCCTTACACTTGGTGAAGATCTTGATTATCTAGATGGAGTACACACAGTATTTGGTGAAGTTGCTGAAGGAGCTGAAATTTTAAATAAAATCAATGATGCTATTTGTGATGATCATGGTAGACCTTACCAAGATATTAGAATTACTCATGCTGTTATACTCGATGATCCATATGATGATCCAGAAGGTCTCATAATTCCAGATAGATCACCAGAACCTACTGAAGAACAGCTGAAGTCAGACCGCATTGCAGCTGATGAAGAGATTGATGACACTAAAGGCAAAAGCATAGAGGAAATTGAAGAAGAGATTAAAGATAAAGAGGCCAAAGCTCGAGCTACTATTTTAGAGATGATTGGAGATATTCCGGATGCTGAAATAAAACCTCCTGAAGATGTACTGTTTGTATGTAAACTTAATCCTGTAACAACTGCTGAAGATTTGGAGATAATATTCTCACGTTTTGGGCCAATAAGGAGTTGCGAAGTCATAAAAGATAGAAAAACTGGGGAATCATTACAATATGCTTTTATTGAATTTGAGAAAGAACAAGATTGTGAGAATGCATACTTTAAAATGGATAATGTTCTGATTGATGATAGGCGCATTCATGTTGATTTTAGTCAATCAGTTGCTAAACTTAAAGGGAAAAATATCTATTGGAAAGAAAAGGAAAAGCCAAAATGTATCTTGAAAGAAAGTGCCAAGGGCCATCAGCAAGGTGATTATGAATTATTATTAAGTAGTGATGATGTAGATGAATCAAAAGAAAAGAAATCTTCTCATAAAAAGAGAACAAAACATAGTAGAAGTAACACCCCATCAGAGAAAAATACAACAGTAAAGGAAATGCACATCTCAAGAAAATCAGATCATAAATACTTGGATAGGAGTATTAAATTAGACAGTGATAAAACTGCATTTTCTTCAAGTAGAAATAAGAATTCACCATCTCATAGTTTTGATAGTCATAAATCTAATGCTACGAATAAACATCAACAAAAGCACCACACTCCTTATGTTTCAAGTCAGAAAGAGGTGAAACGAAGACACCATAGTGAAAAATCTGACAGTGGAAGGAACAAAAGTGAATATCATTATTCTTCACACAGTTCATCCAGGCACAGGTCACCTCATGGAAAAAAAATGAAAAATGCAACAGATAATGAAAGTTCATCTAAGCACTATGAAACTAATTCAAGTTATAGTTATTCTTCATCAGTGAGAGAAAGGAGTTCTCATGATAGTGGGCATAACAAAAAACACTCTTATTCCAAGCATAAGCATTCAAAGCATGATTCTTATAAAAGTAAAAAACGAAGGCATTCAAGTTCATCAGAATAATGAGATGTTGCTGCAAGAATCTTGTAGTTGTACATATAAAATTTTATTAAAGGAATGTTATATTAAGTTTCTACCATGGTGTTTAAGTTTTAGCAACAGTTTTTGCATTATACAGTAACTGATGTACCCTCTAAGTTATTTTTTAATTCAGCTGAGTCAATTATCTAGCCATTAGGTGAGATGGGCAAGTTTCTGTTTCATTTGTGATGACTTGACACCTGTTTTTATTAGCATATCTTTTGTTCAGTGTTGGTGTATGTAGCTGTTTTTAAAATGGTTTATTAGATCTATTCATGTTTTTACATGACCTTTCAGTTTTTATCGTTTGAAAAAGGATCATTCTTGCATCGAAAATTTTTTAACTAATCTCTCAGTTAACTTTACATTATGTAGAGTGTATAATAATAGATGAATAATAATAATAAGAAGAATAATAATAATAGAGCCCTTGATTCGCTCACTGCTCTATGAAAGAAAAATCTAGCTTTCACCCCTTAACTATATACAAACTTTAACATCCATAGATGCTCCCTTTTCCTCTTCACACTTTCCATATAATGAAAAATTCCATTAATCGATAACATATAACACCCTTTCAGAAGTTTATGGAACTCTATCATATCACTCCTGTTTGCCAGTGTCTGCAGTTCACACATTCTCAATTGCTTTTCATAATCCTCATGTCATCTTTGTACTCTTTCCACAACTCCTTTGAACTCAGGAGACAAAATGACTTCCTTATTCTTACATCTCAGTGTGTGTTTCAGCATCGCAGTTATCCTCACAGTTGTGTTTTTGGCAGTGTGACCTTTGAATTCCAAATTCCTATTCACCATAACAGTGGCACACTCAGAATTTAATCTTGACAGAGGCCGAGCACTCAAGATTTAATCTTGGGAGGGGGTGGGGCTGAGTTGATTAGATGATTGGAGAATACACACTGCATACAACCTATGACTAAGCATCTGCAGTGATCGCCAATACATGATACCTGTGACCACCACTGACCCAGCTCGGGCAAATGAAGTTTCCCTCGGTCCACCCAAGCACCACTTCGTTCATAGCGGCGATTCCTGAGAGCTATAGGATATTCCCACCTTATGTAACTGCTAATTCATAAGTAGTATAGAAATAGAAGACTTGACACAACATATATAAAAAAAATGAATTTTAATTAGAAAATTTTCCAAAAATCTTTTCCTAATGTTTTTTTTCTTTTTTGGGGTGAGGATCCCTCTCCCCCCCCCCCACCTTGGTGTGCCACTGCACCATAATTCCAAGATCTGTAGCCTAATCTCTTATGGTATAATTCCACCATTATAATATGCCATTGGAAATCTCATTGTGCCAAATAATGTAAAGTGCATAACTTTACATTTACTAACCTTGAACTGACAACCATTATCATTTGATCACTGTTCCACCTTATTCAGATCATTCTGTAAATGCTATACATCAGTAGTATTCCTGATTGCCATGCTTGTTATCATCAGTGGACAGTTGAACATCTCCTGTCAGAATGCTTCCTAATATCATTAATGTATAGATTGACCAACAGTGGGATACATCACATGATTAATTTAAATCTGATAGATTCATTCCCTCTCCCCATATACTACTTTCTGATACCTGTCCGTCAGCCACTCTTATTATTCAGTTTATGCAACAACCTTTGATATATATATATGATATCCTATCAAATTCCTTAGCAAAGTCCAACTATCATGGTATGTCCATTCCCTCTACTCAACTCGGCCATAACATTATTATAAAATATTAACAAATTGCTAAAACGAGATTTATTCTCCCTTTAGTAACCTAATGTTCTTTGCAAATTATAGCTTGCCTCTTAATCCATTTCTGTATGCATGTCCTTACCAACTTCTTTAAAATCACCACTGCTCCAGAGATACCGATAGGTTGGTAGTTAGACATATTGGTTTTTGCACCGCCCTTGTACAACAGAACTAGCTTACATTCTTTCCATTCCTGTGGTATCTTTTCTGACTCAGTTTATACAAGCACATATACTAATGGGATGTTTGATTGAACATTCCTTTAGTGTATGTGCTGATATCTCATCTATCCCTGTTGCCAAATTCTTATCTAGTTGTGCAACAGCTCTTCAATCTCATTCACCTCACCAAATAAAGCACTCAATAACTGAACAATCTCATCAGCATATTAGCATACCTGGTTGATAGATCTTAGCAAAGTGAGCACTCGTCATTTGAAAAATCTCATCTTCTGACACATGAATGCCATCTGCATTTACCATTCTTCCACATTCATTCTTTTTTCTTTTACTTATAGTATAACAATAAAATTCTTTGGGTTTGCCTTTAGCCCACACTTTTTTTTATATTCCAATTTAATTTACCTTTCTATACAATACTTGTATGTTTTCTGGCTTGCATTTTATGTATATTTAATAACTCCTTATATCCACACTTATATTATTATTATTCAGACCTCCGTGGAGTCAAAAGACTCATCACGGGAGGTCATTTCTAAGAAACACAAGTCTATCAAGACTCATTGAGGGAGGTCCCTCCTAGGAAACACAGTCTATCATACCACTCCTTAAATGCATTGACTGTTTTCGCTCTCACCACTCCATCAGGCAATGCATTCTGTGGTTCAACCACCCTCCATGCAAAGAAACCACTCCTCACCCTTTTTCTCACTGTTTCCTTTCGTAACTTTCAGGGATGGCCCCTTGTCATGACTCCTTCCTGTTGTTCAACCAAGCGAAAGAATCAAGGAAAAGGAGTAGCCATAGTATTCAACAGAAAATACGAGGCTAATCGTGAATGGCAGGCAGTCTCAAGTAGAGTGATGTGGCAAATATCAGAATGGGGAATCCCAGTGTCGACCCTGTAACCACCTCTCAACAGTTTAAAAGTCTCAATCATATCACCCCTCCTTCTATCCACCAAACTCTGCAGTCCACACTCCCTCAGCCGATCCTCATAACTAACATTGTACGGTCCCGACACCATCTTTGTTATCTGCCTTTGTACCCTTTCCACAGTTAATTTATCCCCTTCAAATCCTGGGGACCAGATCTGAGAACAATAGTCTAAGTGTGGGCTGATCAGAGTTTTATAAAACAGAATGATAACCATTTTATCTGTGCAGGTCAGTGTCCTTCTCATTATTGCAGCAATCCTCTGTATTACCTTCACTCCCTTTGCACAGATCTCTTGTCTCTCCTACTTCCTGCAGTTTAACTCGTCCCATTGATGTGTCCCAAACCTCATGACCTTACATTTTGCTGCATTAAACTGTCCCCCCATTCATTTGCCCATCTATCTAACTTATTCAAATCCTCTTGCAAGGCTACCACATCTGCACTATTACTAATAACCCTTCCCACCTTCCCATCATCTGCAAACAACCGAATATCCCCTTGCAATCCATGGACAATGTCATTGGTATAAAGGTTAAACAATATAGGTCCTAGTACTGAGCCCTGTGGAACCCCACTTGTAACCTTCTGCCTCTTTGATATTGCTCCACCATACACAACTCTCTGACCTATCAGACAGCCAATCCTGAATCCAGTTGACCAATCTGACATCCAGACCCATGTGCTGCAACTTGAATATCAGCTTATCATGTGGCACCCTGTCAAATGCCTTTGCCGAGTTTAGGAAAATGGAGTATATGCCTTTCCCTCATCTATATTATATCTCACAATATTCCTACAACATCTTATGGATCTCTTGCTTAATAAGATTAATTCAAACTGGGTGGGGACACATTCAGGTACTACCTCATTTAAGCACCTTTTCAAAGCTTCCCATGCATTGCTGATATTTTCTATTCAGTAACTGATACCACAAAACCAAAGATAGCATTCTCATGATTTTGCATAATATACAGCTTTTTAGTTCAACATATATTGGGTTGACAACAATGGTATAATCTTTGATGAACAGCATGGATTTGCTGAAGGGAGGTCATGTTTTAGTAATCTACTTACTTATTACAATAAAGTGACTGCTTCCTTGGACAGAGGAGAAGGATACACAGTAATATACTTGGATTTTGCAAAGGCTTTTGTTAGAGTACCTCATGATGAGTTGACAGTCAAACTAGAGCAGATGGGGTTGGATATTAGATTAGTGCATTGGATTGGAGACTGGCTATCTGATAGGTATCAACAAGTTGTGTATGGGGGTGCGATATCCAGGAAAAGGAAAGTGACTAGTGGAGTGCCTCAGGGGTCTGTTTTAGGGCCATTACTATTTAACTTGTATATTAATGATATTGGCAAAGATTTGGATGGAGATATTCAGTTGTTTGCAGATGATGCAAAGTTGGGACGAACCATAAAGAGTAGTGAAGATGTTGTGGCCTTGCAAGAAGATTTGAATAAATTGAGTGATTGGGCAAGCAAATGGGGATGTGAGTTCAATGTTGCAAAATGTAAGGTTTTAAAATTTGGAAAACAAAGATGGAATGCAGAATTTATGCTTGGTGAGACTATATTGTTGGAGGTAGAGGAAATAAGAGATTTGTGGGTGATAGTGTGGATCATTAATAGTACTACCCTCCTGTCTTTTCTGTCCTTCCTAAACATGCTGTACCCAAATGATTTAAATATTTGCAATTAATTGTGGGTCTTTGTTAATAAATATACTCTGTTTTCAGCCGAATCTTTGTTTCGATTGTTAAAGAATATAAAACGTTGATTTTTTTATTACGCTGTTGCTACATTTTATACATTTCAAAATTTGGCAGGGATATTAGTTAATTCTAAGCACTGTAAACATAGTTGTCAAAAGCAGTAATATGAGCATGGCACTGATGTCAAGAAGATGGTTTAATTGTTAAATGAGGTCATGGTTGTACAGCATTTACACTATTATTTGCAATATGTATCATCTTCTTACCACAGGTCTTAAAGAGCCCTTAACCAGATTCAGTAATTGGTTTGACAGATTTGGCATGGAAATTAACAATGAAAAAGACTTAGTTATAAGCAAGAACACAAACATTAATTGGATTCTTATTAGTGAGCTTCTAGTAATACATTTTAGCTTATTTACCACAATTTCTTTTTAGTGAAGATACAAAATTACAAATAAATAAGGAATTGATAACAAAATAAACATAGCCTGCATGATGGGAAGTGCCAGTTGAATAACACAGAACATGAGCAAAATTAGCTACCAGTCTATCACACAAGACAATGGTCAAACCAGCTTGAACATAAAGAACTCAGAATTGAACCCGAATGTTAGTTGATTAAAGAATGGAGATCATGGATTGGAGAGCTCAGAGATAAATTAGGGACAAATTAGGTTTGCTGCAATTAGTGCCATTAAAAATGGCACTAATTGCAAACCATATTTTAAAAAAATTAAGATATCAGAAAAATTGATGTTAATGATATTAAAATGTGTGAGCCAAGCTTATCTAAATTGGTATGGTCATTTAAACAGACTGGAAAATGAAAATATCAAAAGTAGGTATTTCAGAATATCTCTGTGGCATATGACACTAGCTGACTTACCTTCAGCTGAAAAGAATTTATGTCCTATACAGAATTTGAACAGAAGTTTTCTCATATAAAACAGCAAACATGGTTGTCTTCATAATACAAAACCAGTTTATTTAGAACTTTACATAATTAATTAACATTCTGTTTTTTAATTTCTTTTACAGACTATTAAAATATTTCTGTAGTAAATTATTTCCCCCTCCCTCTTTTCCATTGATTGGGAGGAAAAATTTGTACATTGCAGAAGTGAAATTTAGGATAGTTATTTTCTTAAGAGGTCTGATAAATTATAGACAATATTAAAGTATATTGTTGAAAGTAATCATGAAATATTGTGGGACTATTACCAGAAAATGATGCTGATGGATATCATTATTTACTAAAATAGGTATTACTTTGAAAACAGGTCGGTATGATAGTGTCGTTCACCACATTGCCAACTTATGAATTGCCATTTGGTATACTAATCTTTTGGCAGACTTAATTATTCTTGATTGGAGATCCCAGAGTACCTTATGCCACACACCACTAGTCTTTTGCCTCTTCCTTTATTATGTTAACATAATTAGTATATATTTGCAAGTTATACACTTCCAAACATGTATTTGCTGTCCCTGAGATTATTGAATTGGATTAGTTTCTAATTTATTTAAGAACTTTATTTTATAGTATTTATGCATATTATGTAATTGTATATGTTTTCTCCCAGAAAAGAAAACATATACAATTTGCAGATAGTGTAAATGGGATGAGATGCTTTAAAGGAGCATATGTACTAGGACATATTATATATTTACAAGCATTAACTCCTGTATATTTCATCCATTAGTACATGGACATAGTCAGGGAGTTAAAAAGAAGATGCATTAACTATGCTCAAAACACGAATTGCAAGGTTTGAGTTACGTAGTATATGCTCACTAACTTGCTGACTCAAGTCTTGGTCACAGCTGAGTTATCAGGAGAATGCACTATTAGAGTTCAAAGGAACAAAATGCATACGTAATTTAAAATTAAATAGTTTATTCGATATTTTTTAAAAAAATGAACATTTTATGGTGATTACTTCTCAGTACTTAGAAACTTAAAATGGTTAAGATTTGGATGATGGCATAAAGTTTTGCAAGTTTTGAGGAACAGACACTCAAATATAAATCTGCTGGAATTTTTTGTTTTGATTTTGTTCCAAAGAACTTCACTGAACATGATAGTTCTTATGTTAAAAACACCAGTGATTTCAAAAATAAAACTTTTATCCTTCAGCAAACAACTGTGTTTGCTGAAGAATAAAATAATGGTTTCCTTTGGAGTTTCCCTATTCACCAACATATCACTTTAGGAAACTCTTCAGTTGTTTACTGCTGGTTTTTCTGAGGACATTGTTAGCATGTTTAAATTTACTATCTATGCAGGCTATTTTACATGGCAGAATAAGCTGTACCAGCAGATTAAATGAACAGCTATGGGCAGTCCTAGCTTTAGCTGATTATTTTATGGATCATCTAGAAAACACTCTTCAGTAACATTTTCCTTCATATTTGGCTTTGCTTCAATTTTGATATCTTCCCAGTATCTGTGGTCCACTCAGAGATGCAGTTATTGCAGTTTCTGGATAAAAAATCTTTGTACTCCCTTATCAACTTCACTATTGAATATGAATTCTGTTTATAGGAAATGGATTTTCTCTGGAAGATAATCCATCAATCTTCACACTGTCATCCATTACAGAAGATAG